>NC_064863.1:78244498-78471516 GCF_024139225.1 Suncus etruscus
ATCAAGCAGCAGATTGGTGGTTTCAGGCAGAAAGAGTGGAGTGGAGTGACTGATAGGTTTGCTCTCTACAAAATTTTATGGGGGAAATGTGATAATTCATGACAAAATTAGGTGATGATAATTGAGAAACTTTGTGAACATATTAAAATCCAATAAATTTGATACATAACTGGGTGTATTTTAAATATTTAAATTATATTTGAATTCAAATTAATTTTGAAATATTTTGAAATTAACATTAAATTTGAAACATTTCCCTCCAAAAAAGGTCATTTAAAACAAGCTTTCCTACTCCTACCAAAAAAGAGAAGAAAATTAGGTTGGTGGTGGAATTCATTGGAAGAACTTCTCAGGAAAGGTCTGAAAGGGAACCTGCTTTGTGTATTATACGTATTAAACTCTTTGTGGACATAAAAATTGATGTGACAAATATTAACTGAACTCTATAGTGAATGGGGGCCGGGTGGTGGCGCTAAAGGTAAGGTGCCTGCCTTGCCTGCACTAGCCTTGGACGGACCGCGGTTCGATCCCCCGGTGTCCCATATGGTCCCCCAAGCCAGGAGCAACTTCTGAGCGCATAGCCAGGAGTAACCCCTGAGCATTACCGGTTGTGGCCCAAAAAAACAAAACAAAAAAAAAAAAACAAAAAAAAAAACCAAAAAAAAGAACTCTATAGTGAATGGCCATGCCGGGCAACAGAGTGCACAAGGAATAATACAGAGTCTAGGGTCTACTTACAGAACACTTTGGGGTGTGAATTGACTGCTTGTGCTAATGATATGTACAATTGCTATTTGCTTAAACCAGCTATGCCACTTGATGATCTTGAAAACACCATTTAAAAAGACAATGGGGAAGTCAAAATACCCATTTATTATGACTTTGTTGACCTTACTATTCAGCTACTCATGACGGGAGATATAAGAAGGCACTCGGCCAAGCACACAACTCCCACTTGCTTCCTGGCTCCACCAAGCTGTTCTTTGTTCAGCTGTACTGCAGAAGCTTTCCTTCCTGGAACCTGCTCCATGTTGCCAGCACACATGTCTGTCAATGTGCTATGTGTCCGTACCCTCCATTTTTCTTCAAGACCCTTACCAATATGTGACTTTAGTATCTACTGGTTTTCGGGTTTTTTTTTTTTTTGGTTGTTGTTTTTGTGTATTGTTTCTTACTCTGAAAGTACTTGGTCAGCCATGTCATGAATCTATTTACAGGGTCTAGAAGAACACTTTTTCACAGCCAGCATCCTTTTTCAGTGAATGCATTGCATCCCTTTCCTAACCTGACATGATCTGCTGTGTATTCCTTCTACTTTCAATGCCCTACTAAGCCAGGTACAGTGGTATAGGCCTGTAGTTCCTGCTACTCAAGAGGCTGCGGCTAGAGGATAGCTTGAGTCCGGGAGTCCAGGCTGTAGTGTACTATGCAGATCAAATGTTTACACTAAGTTTGAGATCAACATAGTGACCCTGCAGGAGCAGGAGACCAATATGTTGCCTAAGAAGACTTGTATTGGCCCAGGTCAGAGTCAAAGTTGATCAATTCCCTCCTTAACCTGCTAACAATTAATGATCTTTCATTCTTTTGTTAATATTCTGAATCTCTTTCCCCTAGTCTCAGTAATTCATCTCATACAGGTACATACAACCTTTGATAAATCCAGTTATGGGCTTTTTTAATTTTTATTTTTTGGTGTTTGGGCCACATCCCATGACACTCAGGGGTTACTCCTGGCTATGCGCTCAAAAATTATCCTGGCTCAGGGGACCATATGGGATGCCAGGGATCAAATCCAGGTCTATCCTGGGCCAGCTGCATTCAAGGCAAATGCCCTACCACTGTGCCTTTGCTCCGCCCCCCTTAGGCCTTTTTTTGTGCTGAGATTAAAGAGTTAAAAGTGGTTATTGGAAAATGCATAATTAATTAAATGTGTTACATTTATGGATATAAATCATGAATAACATCCCTGCTCTACTTCTTCATAATCTATACTTCTTTAGACACTTTAGTAACTTGATGTTTTAATAAGTTGACTTTCTGCTATCCAGACGATATTTCCTATTTCTCTCTTCTTCATCCCCTTTCCTTTCCTTTTCATTTCATACTTCCCTGGAAAGAATAAATAGTGCAGATAATCAGTGTCACACACCTATCAGTGACCATCCCATGTCCGTTCTGGTCCAGTTACAATGTAAGAGAAGACTGAACCTATCAAGAAGCCCAGCCTGGATCTTAACTCTTTTTCTATCTATTGTTAAAATACTTCCTTAATCTCATTTCTTAGTAGTGGTATCACTTGATGGTTTTCCCTTAGAGAAAATGCTTTTCAAACAACAGCCCTCACTATCTCGTCTACTCATTGCAATGCTTCCAAATCTGTGTTCACTACTGCACAAATAGTGCTGAAACACTCTTAACAATAATCTCTGCCTCACTCAAGTTCACAGCCACAGGTTACTCCAAAAGTAATTCTCATCCATGATTTCATAATATCCTTGGCTGCTATTTCTCCTTTATATAACATAACATTAATATACACACACTAGCATTTCTCTTTAATTAAACAGAAGTTGTTAAAGGCAAATGATTATCTCTATTACTCTCCATTTATTTTAATTATAATGCCACAGGAGAGTCCAGAGCTCAATAATTATGTTAAGTAAAATGGACTAACTCAAAAATGGATGCAGACAAATCTCAAATAAAATAATAATTTCAGGCTGGAGAGATACAGTGGTAGGGCATTTGCCTTGCATGCAGCTGATTCGAACAGACGGTGGTTCGAATCCCAGTATCCCATATGGTCCCCTGTGCTTTCCAGGAGCAACTTCTGAGTGCAGTGCCAGGAGTAACCTCTGAGCACCACTGGGTGTGACCAAAAAAAAAAAAAGGCAAATAAAATAAAATAAAATAAAATAATAATTTCAAGTCCATTTTATGGAGTCCAGGAAGTACCTTAACTTAATATATCCAAGCCTGAGCTTATAATTTATTAGTAAAAAAACATTGTCAATCCTTGACTTCCTAACCCAATTAGCAGTTGGCCTCTGGCTTAAGGCAATACTTTTGCTATTTTCCTTGATTGTTCACTTCTCTCTGTCTTCCTCTGATAATGTTCAGTCAATGTTTATTTCCAAAGTAAACTGGAATCCTTTCACTGCTATGTACATGACTATCCAGACATAACCATCATTGTTCTCCAAAACTGCGTCAGTGAGACTATCACCAACAAGTTTGGAATAGTAAACCAGATGGTATCACTTCTTTACCATTATCTTACTGTTGCTGGCATAAAATCCTAACTTTGCCATAACTCTAAAGCTCAGAATGATGTAGCTATTGACTACTTTTTTAATATCATTTCACACTGCTATCCCTTTCGGAGTCTGCTCAGAATGGCTTTCTTTGTTACTTTCTTTTCTATTCTCCAAATACTCCATGCTGTTCCTGTTTCTAATGTCAGCTAATAAAGTCCCTCTGCCTAGGATTTTCATGTCTGAAGCACTATTGCTGTGTCCTTTTTTTCTGATCCTATTTAAATGACTCAGAGAGGCCTTTAATCCTATCTACAATGGCCTCCTTGACCAAGTTCAACTCCCATTATCCTGCTTCATTCCAATCACAGCATTTATTCTCAGCACTTATTCTAATTTGTATAACAACCTTATTTCATACTAAAGGGAAGTAAATTTTTATTTATTATGCTACCAAAAGATGCTATGTTCATGATAAGGATTTGATCATATATCCTCAACATATTATATATTTGTCAAATAAAAGCCATGTAACTCCTATATGATCTTTCCCTTTAGTAGTAATACATAACCATTAAAGAATCTGGTGGCCACTAAAGCAAAAGAAAAAGAGGGATGGGGAGAATAGAAAGAGGGGGTAATTTTGATACTGTGATAACCTTAGATCTTCGGTGGGAAATATAGTGAAGCTTATAGACTTATACAGGCTTAAGGATGTACTCCGAAACTTCATACCACTATAAGCCAATGGCAAAGCAATAAAATTTGTTTAAAATACAGAAATAATATATTCTTACTCTTCTCTCTTCCATTTTTGTTTATACATGGATGTCAAATTAAGTTTTCTAAATTACAATTCAAATCATCCCTTTCCTAAAGAGTTTTAATTACTTCAGCTTACCAGATCAAACTGAAAATTATTCCTGCTTTCATTTCAATGGTATTTATAAAAAGATATGGAAGCAATCTAAGTGTCCCAAACCAGAAAAATAAATAAATAAACTGTGGTAATGGGGCCATATGGCTCAAAGGGCTGGAACACATGCTTTGTGTGTGGAACCTCTAGATTTGATCCCTAGAATCATAGGATCCCTTGAGTTTATGCTGTTCTTATGCTATAGTCTGCCTGAATTAATATTCTTGGAGAAGCTTTATTATAAGCTTAACTTGGTTTCTTTTTTGTTTTCTAGATATATTAAGATATAATCATATAACTGTACTATTTAAGGTCCTAATTTGATGTTCTGATGAATATAATATGTGAAATAATCATTACAATTATGCTAATAAACACATCTATCACTTCCCATAATTATGGTTTTGATAATGAAATAAGTATGCTTAGTCATTTTCAAGGAAAAATATACATTTTTAACTGTAGTCACACTGCTGCACATTGAATTTCTAGAACATATTTACTTACAAAACAGAAACTTGACCCCTGACAAGTAGTTACTAAATTCAAGTTCCCCTGACCTCTACAAACCAGAGATGGACTCTACTTTTAGGAATTTAAATAAATTAGATTACATATATATTTATATCATGAAGTATTTAACTTTCCAGTCAAATAACTTATCATTTGACATAGCTTAATACCCTCAGACTCATCCAAGCTGCCACTAAAAAGAGTATACATTTTCTTATGGTTAAATTAAATTAGTATTTATAGACATCGCATTTTCTTTCTCCCTTCATCTGTCAATTGGCACCTATATTATGCCCATATTTTGACTGCTGTAAATAATACTGGCATCTTGCTCATATTGTTCTTTTGGACATCTACTGGAAGTGACTTTTCTGGATCATATGTTAATAAAATTTTTTTTGAGGAAGCTCCATGTTGTTTTCCATTATGACTGTTTAAATTTGTTTAAAATACAGAAACAACATCTTCTGACTCTTCTCTCCTCCATTTTTAGTTTATACATAAATGTCAAATTAAGTTTTCTAAATTACAATTCAAATCATCCCTATCCTAAAGAGTTTTAATTACTTCAGCTTACCAGATCATCCTCACAAAGGTTCCTATTTCCCTCCACCTTTATTAACATGTCATCTTCTTTCTAACAGGCACTCTATTACATATGATGTGATACCTCATTGTAGTGATGATTTGCATTTCTCTGAATTTAGTGATGTTAAGCACTTTTTAATTTTCTTCTTGTTGCCTCTTTATTTTATTTTTTGTTTGTTTGTTTGTTTGTTTTTGGGCCACACCTGGCGGTGCTCAGGGGTTACTCCTGGCTGTCTGCTCAGAAGTAGCTCCTGGCAGGCAGGGGGACTCTGGGATTCGAACCAACCACCTTTGGTCCTGGATCGGCTGCTTGCAAGGCAAACGCTGCTGTGCTATCTCTCCAGGTCCTTTATTTTATTATAACTTCCTCATTGCTCCTTTTGTAACTGTTGATGTTGCAGTGACAACTGAGGGTCATACACATATTTGCTTATCTATTTTTTTACTTGGTGCTTGCTGTGGGTGCACAGCAGCTCATAGTGCTCTCACATTCAACTTAATGCTCCTAGATCTGTGTACTCCCTCATGGCTATGGTGCTTGCACACAGCTCCTCAGGGACCTCATGCTGTGATTGGAGCATGGGTTCTCATTGTAGGCCTCTTCAAGGGGGTGCTATAGTGACCACACAGGTGCCCTAGAGTCTTCACATTTTGGCCACATAACTTTTCCCTTTATTGTAGTAACCTTGGGGTTGCACCCTCCTGTGGGGCTAATATATGTCTGCAGTTTGGCCAGAAACAACTTCCGGTGCATAGGGTCACAGAGAATAGAACTTTCCAATTCAAATAGGAGAGCTGCCAGGATTAAGTTTGAAGCATATATGGGGAACTGGGGTTTGAATTCATGATCATTGGTTGCAGAGTAATCCACTTTGCTCAAAATAAAAATTATTATTATAAATAAAAAAAAGAAAGCATCTTAAGTCACTGAGCTACTGAGCTATTCTTCTGGATCCATGCTGAACAGCTCTGTATATTTTTTTTGTTGGCTACTTATATGTCTATTAGGTGAAATATATGCTCAGATCCTCTGCCCATTTTAAGATCATGTTATTTATTCATTTATTTATTTTGGAGGGGGGCTATACCTGACTGTGCTGAGGGATGAATCTGACTCTGTGTTCAGGGATTATTCTTGGTGGGAAAATGAGTGGTGCTGGAATCCAAACCCAGGTCAGTCACAAGCAAGGCAAGTACTTTACCCACTGTATTAACTCACAGGTCCTGTTATTTATATGAGTTTACCTTTGACATTTTATCACTGTGATCTTGAATTTCCACCATTAATGCTTTATAATTTCAGGATGAGAGATTCACATATTTGTTTATCCTAAGCATTTTATTCTTTTAGTTGATAATATGAATCAGATGTATTAATTTTCTTTCTGTAGTTTGCTTAAAGAAACCATTGATTTTTCTATACTGCAAATTTATTTTTCAGTTCTAACTTTATCTCCTAGAATTTTAAGCTTTCTTTATATAAAGACATGTAATTTGCTAACAAGTCATTTTAGTTATTCCAATCCAATCTGAATGCATTTTTATTACTTTTCTTCATCTAATCGGTATGGTTAGGAATTCAACTATTACACCAAATTCAATTCAAGGGGGCAGGCATTGTTATCCTAGACAAAAACTGAAAGGTAAAATTTTGTTTTTCCTGGTTGATGATGTTATCCTTAGATGGCTTTATTGATGACTAAGGAAAAGGGGGAGATACTGAAAGTATTAAAAGATAGGAGAAGCTAGAAGGAGCAACAAGATGCCCTGGTATTTAAACAGACTACCCAGTAGAGAAATATGAAGGTCACATTATGATGAGAAAATTCCACCCAGAATTATATTACCCAGAAGGATCCTCCTGTTCAGGTACTCATAAAAGCTGGAGGTCTTAAAGTTCTAAATATTTGTGAGTTAATTCCATAAAATCTCAGAGGGATATAGGTGCAAAAATTAAACGAGAATCTATGAACATCAATGGATGATTCTTCACAGCACCTACTTATCATGACCTTGTAAATAAATAAGTTGCTCAAGTATAATGTTAAATTTAATTTGCATTTGCGTTGATACCACAAGAGAGTTCAAATATGGTTTTGAATCAAACACAACTGAATGTTTAGCATGCAGTAATACTGTCAAAGAACAAGTATTTAAGAGAATATATATTACCCTTTAGCTTTAAGCACTGCTATAAAGAGCAGAAAGTATACCATAAAAACATGCAAACAAATAATTAATTTGGCAAATTAATTATGTTGAGTCATCTTTAAAAGCTTTCACTGTATACTGTAGAAATGAAAACTAACACTCAAAAGTATCTGAAAAACTGAGTTTATTGAGTTAAGTTTATTTTATCACATGATATGGTTCAATGGATATTTTACAGTAAGTAAGAAATTAGAGTAAGTACTTTGGAAGACACCAGAATGTTTCAGTTACTCTATAACTGAGAGAAATTACTAGATATAAGTAAACATGAGGTTATCACTTTTACCCTTGAAAAATTTAAATTGCAATGTGAAAAACAGATTTGATCTCACGTAATGCTGAATGGAAACTCGCTTGGACAGAGGGATACAAAACTGCCCTCACAACAGAGATGCGTTGAACTACTTGGGAGACAAGAGAGGACTACAGCAGTACTTCTCAATTATTTTCATCATGCCCTCTTAGGAAGAAGAAAACACTTTTTCCCGCCCCCTGCGTGAAATAGTAAATAATAAATAGTATTTATTTATTTAGTATTTATTTATATAGTATTATGTAAATAGTATCATTATTAAAACTTTAACCTGCAAAACAAAAATATATAAAAATAATTTGAGCTGATTTTTTAATCAGAGGTGATGTCTGGATTAATGGCTACAATGAGCACGTTTTGCAATGCATAGATTCCCGAAGCAGGACACAGCCACTCTCAGCTCGAGAGACATACAGAGACATAAACATGGGGCTTAGTTTGTACAGTGTTTGCTGAGGTCAAATGCGCCCCCCTTTACGGAGCCTCGCACCACCCATTGGAGGTGCGCGCACTATTTGAGAAGCACTGGACTATAAGGAGGAGCAGAATTTGAGGCATCTTTCCTGGACACCTTCCAACGCCACCCAATCAGAAACCAACCTCAACAAGATAAAGAAATCAAGGGAATGGGTAGTAGCCAAGCTAACAGGTGAAAAAACAGGGAGAAGGAATATAACAAGGTGTGTTATTATGAAGCAGAGCTACTATAATGGTTTTGAAGCATAAAGCTGGCAGAAAATCTGAGAAATGCTATACAATGGTGAAGAGTATGTTCCAACTAAAGATTACAGAAATTTATACCCCATGCTCCTCAATCATTGGTTACCTCAATCATTGGCTGCCCTGGAGGGAGGTTCCGTTCTAAGCATTTCTGACCCACAGAAGTATAACTTCTCTCCCAAGAGATCAACTGAGAGAAAATAGCAAGAATCTAATTCTAAAGAATACAAGTAATTCAAAATATGATAATTAACTGCCTCTTACAAATTACACTTGCTTGCCAAATATACAAATACAATGATATGAAAGAGGTGACTTGTGATGTGTTAATTCTAAAGTATTGCCATCTCATCAAAAGTAGTTTAAAGAACAATGACATATTCAACAAGCAAAGCAATTTATTCTACCTCTGTCAATATTTCTCATAATAGAAAAGAGAAAATATAATCTCTGGAAGAAATACTTTTTTTGTTTTGTTTTTGATTTTTGGGTCGCACCTGGCTGCACTCAGGGGTTACTCCTGGCTCTATGCTCAGAAGTCACTCCTGGCAAGCTGAGGGGACCATATGGGATGCCAGGATTCGAACTATCAACCTTCTGCATGCAAGGCAAACGCTTTACCTCCATGCTATCTCTCCAGCTCCTGGAAGAAATACATAATGGTTCAGATTATTTAATAAATGTATACATGTTGGGGCCAGAGATGCCTTGCATACAGAGGGATGGTGGTTCAAATTCTGGCATCCCATATGGTCCCCCAAGCCTGCCAGGAGCCATTTCTAAGCATAGAGCCAGGAGTAATACCTGAGCACTGCCGGGTGTGACCCAAAAACCAAAAAATAAAAATAATGTATAAATGTTCATGGAAATTATGTTTTAATTTAAAATGCTGAAATTTTGTTCTTCTAATACTTGGCATTTTATTCTCTTATTGAGTTAAATATCTAGCTTTGTCATTTACACTGTGACTTTAAATAATTTACTCTTTACATTTTTGCATGAGCAAAATAGAATTAAAATCATCTACTTTATGGTGATACTGTTAGAATTAAATGAGTATTGAAAACATTAGCAAACTCTAGCGCCAATTTCCCTCAGGCTATTACTCCTAAACCTATACTGATTTTGTTCATTTGTTGGATGGCAAGTTCCCTTAGAGACTAGAGTACACTTTCTATTTTTGTTTGTTTATTTTATTTTTTATTTTTGGGTAACATCCGGCGGCGCTCAGGGGTTACTCCTAGCTCTGTGCTCAGAAATTGCTCTGGGCAGGCTTGGGGATTTGAACCACATCTGACCTTGATTGGCTGCATGCAAGGCAAATGCTGTACTATCTCTCTGGCATCTATTGTTTAATTATTTTTATATAAATCTTTATTTAAGCACCGTGATTACAAGCATGTTTGTAGTTGGGTTTCAGTTATAAACAGAATACCCCCCTTCACCAGTCCCAGTACTTTTACAAGAGCAGTTTAGAGTAGGCATTAAATATGAAAAGTAGTGAACAAACATGATTGAAGCTAATGTTTTAAACTATAGTTCAAAATTTAAAGCAATGAAAATATATGCAGTGTTTTTAACACAAAATAAAAGTACTGGGAATGTTTTAGAAGTTCATGTGAGAAATCAGTTTACGTGATAAATGACAGACTCTGCAGAAATAATTTAGAACTTTGAAATTATACTTTATATAGATAGATAGATATTAGTGAGTGAGCACACATCTCAAACAAAACACTGTGGAATGCTAATGCAATGAGCCATTTAGCTCTTTAAAAATTGTTATAAAATTTTATGTGATTGGGCCCGGAGAGATAGCACAGCGGCGTTTGCCTTGCAAGCAGCCGATCCAGGACCAAAGGTGGTTGGTTCGAATCCTGGTGTCCCATATGGTCCCCCGTGCCTGCCAGGAGCTATTTCTGAGCAGACAGCCAGGAGTAAACCCTGAGCACTGCCGGCTGTGGCCCAAAAACCAAAAAAAAAAAAAATGTTTATGTGATTATAGTTTTTGCACACTTGACTTATTCATTTGACTGTGGCACTGATACACTTGGCTATAGTTCCTGATAGGGGTCACATACTTGGTTGTGGTGCTTGCACACATTGATTGCAATGTTTATTATGGTGATATTTTATTGAAATATTGATTGCAGTGTTTATTAAGGTGATATTTAGGATACCAAGAAAGATAAAAAGCAGTGTTAGTGATTGCACTTGATGTCATGGGGCAGCTGATCAAACCCAGACCCTTATGCCTGCAAGATGCATTTTCTTTTTCTGAGCCACATACCAGGGCCTATAACTATTCTTTTTAAATGTACAAATGGCATTCTGTTAGAATAATGGTATTTATTCTATCCTTCCTTAATTCTTCTCCACAGAACATATCACTATCTGACTTTCTACATATTGACTATTTTTTTTCTTCCTAAAACACAGCCTTTATTAGGGCAGAAATTTATTTGTTTTGTTCTCGGGTCATGCCTGGCTGTGCTCAGGGTTTATTCCTGACTGTGTGCTCAGATGTTACTCTCAGAGAGCTCAGGAATCCATATGAAAAGTTGGGGACTAACCCAGGGTTGACCACATGAAATGCAATTGCCCTACTAGCTGTACTATTACTACACTCCAAGGCAAATAATTTTAACTATCACTGCTCATGGATGTATTCTCTGTTCCTAGACTCATGCTTTGTACATAGAAGACAAAAACATTGTGTACTGCCAAAAGCAGCTAACAAATGCAGCTTCAATTTCATAGTTTGTTCTTTGAAATAATATTTCTTTGAACAATATTTTGCTCTGGAAATATAAGTGTGTTTAAGTTGTTCTTTAAAGGAAATGAAGGAAAGGAAAAGCTTTATGAAATAAAGTCTGAATTTCGATGAAGTCATCAAGAAAATTATCCTAACATTGAAGAAAATAAACATTGGCTTTAGATCTCTACCTAAAATATGTGATTTTTGTAACCCAGTTATTTGACCTTCCAGTTTGGTATACAAAATATAGAATCTTATATTAACTTTCTCTCCTTGAAACAATACTAAAACAAAAATAATTTAAAAAAAATGTCAACTTAAGTGAATTAAATAATTCTTATTACTGTAGGACAACTAAGATGAACATCAACCAACTGTGAAAACCATTCACTATTTCAGCAAAATGTGGATCAAAATACTGGGTGTCAATAAATAATATTCTCAGAGCTTTAAAAGACTAAATATCTTTATATATATACACAATCCTAAGCGGGCTATCCAAACTTTCTTTGGTTGAAGTACCTAGTGTCATGATCAAACCATCAAGAAATTTTTTGGCGGAGGAGTGAAATTTCACCCTCAAAGAACTGCAATGAAAGTAGAGGGGAGAAAGAATAAGGTAGATAGTCTCTTGCTTGGAGTTCTGGGAAAGGAAGCCTGTCGGGATGTGCGGCCAAGGAATGTACTAAAGAAATCAGGATTACATATGCAACAATAATATATTAGCCAGACATCAGATCATTACACAACAGCCTATTACACAAAAGATTTGAGAGTCACTGAGTTCTGGCCTGCATCAAATTAAAAACATCTAAAGTACAGCTGAAGTGAAATCCATCTTGTTCTTAAAGTCTTCAATCATTATTTTGTTTTTATATATTTTACTACACAATTAAAATTATCTACCAAAATAACTAGTAGCTAGCTCGCTTCTACTTATTAAAGGCCAACCAGAAATGCCAAGTCACCACTGCACATTTCACCCTGTGGTCACACACACACACACACACACACACACACACACATATACACACATACACACACACTCTACTTTGGAAGTATCTCTATTTCTTGCTACTCCTCTCCCCAGAAACATCTTGGAATCACAGTCATTTTCCACATTAGCATTTAAATACTCTATTCCTTCATAAAGCTGCAACTTAAAGCATTTTTAAGTAAACGACTCATTTAATTTAACATCATACTTTTGTTCACAGAGAGCATAATTTTATTATCAGATATTAAATATAAAAATATGAATATTATTAATCATGTGAAGACACCAAGAATACTAAATGTAAGAAATGTGTGAAATGTTATCCCATAAGCAATAAAAAGATAACAATTTTTATTGTTGTAAACCACATACTAATAATGTAAGAGATTAAAAGCAACATTTTTTTCATTCTGCTTTCTTATTTTGTTTGTTTTTGTTTTTGGGGCCACACCCAATTATGCTTAGGGGTTACTCCTGTCTATACGCTCAGAAATTGCTCCTGGCTTGGGGGACCATATGGGACACCAGGGTATGGAACCTCAGTTCATCCTAGGTCAGCCAATTGCAAGGCAAATGCCCTACCACTGCACCACTGTTCCGGCCCCTCACTATGCTTTCTTTCTATTAGCAAACTGGTTTCCCGATATAATAAATAAAATTAAGATGAGATCAAAGTTTTGTGATCCTCTGAGTTTTATTTGGAAGCCAAAGTTTGTTAGCACTTGTTTTTAACCTCATTTAGTACTAAGAATAACAACAAAATAACAATTACTTTATTGATACATTTCTCATTTTATAGATGAGGAAAAGTAAGGTTGAAGAAAAGATTGGCGAATTGATCCCAAGTCACACAAACTTTAAATTCTAACCCAAGATGTCTGACTTCACAATTCGCTCTTCCCTTTAAGTAAGTTTCAGAGTGCACTTTAAATTTATTTATAGATGCACCAAAGTTTATCTCTCATCTCACTATCTCAAAGTGATCTAATAACCTCTTCAGTAACATTGCCCCCTTTTTTTAGGGGAGAGTGCGAACTCAATCCCCCACTATCATAAATTATGCAATCGAGTTTCCTACATTTGGAGAGATCACAGGGGTCAGCACATCTGGCATGCAATGGATAAGCCTCACCCTGGGAAAACTATCTTTGTGATTATGGTATCTCCCCTGTTAGGTAAGTATTCTGTAACTCTTTAACTTGTATTATCATTGAATCCTAAAAAACAAAAACACATCAAGTACTAAATTTAAAGGAAAAACACTTTACACTGCTATAATAGTTTTTTTTTAAAACATATTCACAGACATCAATAGTTTGAATCTCATAACACATTATAATATTTTCACCACTTTAGATAAGGGGAAGAAAATATTTCCTAGACCTCTGGCCAAAGCACTTTTCCCCCTGACATTTCTCTGATCTGAAATGTATCACTGAAACCCAACTACAATCATGCTTGTAACCATGGTGCTTAAATAAATGTATATTTAAAAAAAAAAGAAATGAATCATAGTAAACTTAGAAGTTCCTCAGAATTCAGTAATTCAATGAGGCAAAGGGAGAGTCCAGCTGAATTTATACACATTGCTGAAAGTCTAAATCAAGGATTCTTATTTTTAAGTTAGAAAAAGAAAATGGCTGGATTGACACACACACACAAACACACACACACATACACACTTGGATGGTCTATCTTCTAATTTTATTTCAATTTACAACTGTACTAACGTATATTTATTTAACCAGTGATTAAAGACACAAAACAGAATCTCTTCCTGAATTTAAGATCAAATCATAATTTTTTTCATCCAGGTCAAAATACAACAAACTTTATAGTTGTGTGAACACAAAGTTTTATTTAACTTTCGAGGGCATAAGAAGCCTCAACACTTTATGAATATTAAATATTTTTGGTTTTTCCTCCTTAAATACCCTTGTATCTATGTCGGTCATTTTCACAGGCCTACACTTATTCTCATATCACATATTTTATATCTCTGCCACTCTTGTACATTTACCACTTGTTCTATGCCTGTTTCCTTTTTATGTGCACGTGTTTTTAAAAGCTGAATCTACACTTCAATTCTATCTTTTTTTTTTTTTTAGGCTATGCCCAGTGGTGTTCAGGGCTTACTTCTGGCTCTGCACTCTGGGATCGCTCTTGCGGGCTTAGGGAACCACATGGAGTGAGGAGATCAAACTAGAGATGGTAGTGTGCAAGGCAAGCACCTTACCTACTGCACCATTGGTCTGCACCCCCCTTCACCATAAGTAATGTGGCTTTCCCCTAATTTCTATCAAATATTTCTGCATTAAAGGCTTTAAAAAGCTACTTACTGGGATCAGAAATATAGTAGAGTGGGTAAGTACACAGCCCAACAGGATTGATCCCTCACACAATAAAGGATCTCCTGAAATCATCAGGATTTATCCCTGAGCACAGAGCCAGGAGTAAATTGTGAGAACTCAGGTGTGCCTCCCCACAAAAGTAAAATTTAAAAAAATCAGCTTTCTAGGTAACATGCAGGTTTATATGCTAAAATGACTAGCATTTTCTTTATTACTATGGAGCTAAAATAACATCGGCATTCTCCATTAGGTACCATCCTTTTCATCCTATTAAATCCATAACAGCTTTCTGTCTGTTATTAGATTATTTACCATCTCAGATTAGATTACCATCAAGTTCTAATTGAGAAGCAGAAGTGGAGTAATAGTATTGCTGAAGGGTCTCTGCTTGTAATTGGCACTGGTAGGGTTTCTACTTGCTTTTGGCAGCTCAGGAGGTAAGTCCATCTATTTCCCAGAGTCTACCAGGAATGATTCCTGAGTGCAGAACTTCGAGTAATCCATGAGTACTGTTGGCTGTGGTCCCCAAACAAAACAAACGAATGAAAAAATCAAAAGCAAACTAAACAAAGTGCTGAGCAGCAGAATACTCCAACCAGTGTACAGTTATATAGTTTTCAATGTGAATTTACCTGCCTCTAGACTAGACCTGAAACATGAATCAGTCATAACCATCACCTAAGGTAACTGTAATGGTTCTCAGTATTATCTCAGTATTATCAGTTTGTGTGTCTTATCTTGTACTCTCATGCTATGTGCTTCAATGTACTTAAGCATAGTAGCTCACCACTTGTATAAAAAGAAAAAAGAAAGAGAGAGAGAGAAAGAGAGGAAAAAAGTTTGTCATAGAGGCAGGCATGAGAGAGGGCAGGTGGAAGTGGGAGGGAAGTTAGGACATTGGAGGTGGAAAATGTGCATTGGTGAAGGGTGTAGTATATTGTATGAATGAAACTCAACCATGAACAACCTCTAACTGTGTATCTCATGGTGATTCAAGAAAAATTTTATAAAAAGAAAATATATTGGGGCTGGAGAGATAGCATGAGGTAAGGCGTTTGCCTTGCACTGGTTCAAATCCCGGCATCCCATATGGTTCCTTGAGAGTGCCAGGAATGATTTCTGAGTGTAGAGCCAGGAGTAACCCCTGAGTGCTGCCAGGCGTGACCCCCCCAAAAAAATAAAAAATATTAAAATATGATTCATAAAACCAATCACTTACAGTGTTATAAATCACGGAATCTCCGTCATAAAAATTTATAAACATTTTAAAAAAGAAAATGTTGTAAATCATACTTCAAAAAATAGAAAGAAAAATTTAAAATAATTTAAAAAAGGTGTTTGCCAAGGATACAGGTGAAACAAAGATATAATATTGCAAAAGATAGTAATAAATGCTATAGCATCAAGATTAATAGACTTAAGATAGAGTATAGTGGATATTTCTTTTTACCACACACAGTGGTACAGGGAAGGAGAATTTACTATAGGAACAGAGCTCAGATGTTACTCTTGGTGATACAGTAAGAAAATCTGGGCTCCTACATGCTGAATATGTGCCCTCGGCCTTTTGAGCTATCTCTCCAAATCCACAATAGTTTTTATTTATTTAATAATAACTCCTTAGACATAAAAACATTTAACATAATCTAGTGCAGGGGTGGCGAACATGCAGCTCTCGAGCTCCCGGCCAAAATGAATGTGAATCTTTGCCTCTTATCATTACTTTGTGTTTTTGTTTGTTTGTTTGTTTTGTTTTTTTTTTGTTTGTTTGTTTTTGGGCCACACCCGGCGGTGCTCAGGGGTTACTCCTGGCTGTCTGCTCAGAAATAGCTCCTGGCAGGCACGGGGGACCATATGGGACACCGGGATTCAAACCAACCACCTTAGGTCCTGGATTGGCTGCTTGCAAGGCAAATGCTGCTGTGCTATCTCTCTGGGCCCTTATCATTACTTTGTATACTGTGGCTCTTTGCCAAGTTTGGATTTTGTTCTGCTGCTTCTGAGGAGGGACCTCTGAGGAGAGATCTCCAAGCCTGTAGGCCTGTCCCCAGGCTGCGTCCTCCCGTCTCCCATCCCTCGGAAACAACTTCAGGGGCCAGTGAGTGGGGGACCCTGTGTCACATGTTGTGTCCCATCAGGTCGTTAGTTCTGAGTGAGGAGGACGCAGCACACCCTCACCATCACTGCGGGATTTTGACCCTCACTCAAAATGGCAAAATGCAATATGTGTTAAGTAGATTGTTGTTAAAATTAGATGCTTTTGTGTGAGTGTTTGTCTGTTTTGGCAGGTCACTGCGTGGTGTGGCTCTCTGACTCTCAGTTTAAAATTTTGACTCTTTGTGTCGAACTTGTTCGCCACCCAGAGATTCATAGATGCATTTTCTTAGTTACCAGGTTACCGTACCTTAAGTTATGCTTGAGGTTCTCCAAAAGATCTCGTGTTAGCTTCTATCTAGCATTGCTATTTCTTTTCCTTCCCTAATTCTAATTTAAAATTATTTTGATCAGGATGGCAAAATTCCTGCTTAACACATTTAGTTCAGATGTCATTTATCTCACAAAGAGTGTCTGTGATCAACAGTATAAATTCTAGTTAAGAAAATCTAATTTTGAGCCTGAGAAATTACACAGCAGGTAAAACAGTTAGCTAGTAGTCTCTGAGCACTAAAATGGTTTAAGAAAAGTTACAAAAAGATTTTGCTTTTTCAGTAGGGTTCTTGCTACAATTTATTTATTTATTTAAGCATGATCTCAATTGTAAGAAGAGATAAAAACAACCTCTGATGCTCCTCCCCAGAGTTTCTGCTTTTACCACCACTGTCCTATGAATCAACAAGGGCACAGAGCAGTCTGTGTCTCTAATAAATCTTAGGAAGTCTTTCACAGCAATTTTGAGATGATTTATCTCATGAAGTGAGAAAGAAATAAGATACGTTCCTGTCTTTTCCACTAGTGGGCAATTTGTTTTATGGATATTATGAATTTTAGATTTGTTTTATCCCTTGCTATGCTCAGGGATTAGTCTGGACTCTGTCACTCAGGAACCACCCCTTTTGGTGCTCAGGGGGACTACAGGGGTTGCCTGAAATCAAACCCAGACTGGCCACAAATAAGGCAAGCAACCTACCAGCTGTAATATCTCTTGGCCCCATGGATGTTATTTTTAGGGATCTTAATTTTAAGCCTTTAAGATCTATATGTATTCGCCTAATATATGAATGATACATTATAGTCAATATATTAAAAGATTTATTTAATATTGTCATGGATTTATTTTTAGTTTTTTTTTATACCACCGTTAGGGCCAGAGAGATTGTACATCAAGTAAGGTATTTGTTGTGCATATGGTTAACCCGGGTTTGATCACCACTTTCCTGAGCAGAGCCATGATTAAGCCCTAAGCACATCCAAAAATAAAATAAAATATAGTCCTTTACTTATGATAGTTCCCTGGGACTTTACATGTGAGGCTAAAAATCTAAGGCTGTACTTGAAAATGATACAAGAGAGAAAAAGAATTTGTCTCTTTTTTTTGCAGATATCATCTCAGATTTGCTATTGAGTCAGTGGGCTAGCGCTACTGAACACAGACCAAAGCAAGATTCCTCCAGAGCACTGAACTTTTTGAGTATTCTTGAGATGACGTTTTAGCAAGTAGTAAGAAAATATTGGGGCCGGAGATATAGCACAGCGGTAGGGCATTTGCCTTGGCATGCAGCCAATTCAGGACAGACGGTGGTTTGAATCTCAGAATCCCATATGGTCCTCCATGCCTGCCAGGAGTGATTCCTGAGTGCAGAGCCAAGAGTAACCCCTAAATGCCACTGGGTGTGAACCCCCAAAACAAAACAAAACAAAAAAAAACAACAAAGAACAAAAAAGAAAAAGAAAATATTAAATCAATTATTTTCCACACTTAGTAAGGAATATATGTGTATATATGTATATATATATATATATATCGAGAGAGAGATCTATAGATATAGATTTACAAATATCAGTTTAAGGATATAGGATTTCCAATAAATCATTTTTAACAAACAGAAAAAGTAATTTGAATTTATCTTCCTTATGGAATTTTTATGACAAAGAACAACTTAAAACATCTTTCATTGAAAATATGGTAATATTCTTGCAATCATAATTTTCAGACACAAAAGAGAGAAGGGCTGGAAGTTACAGCTCACCTCATAAAGCTCACCACAAACAGGGGTGAGTTTAGTTAGAGAAATAACTACATTTTGAACTATTCTAATAATGAGAATATATGAGGGAAATAGAAAGCCTGTCTAGAGTACAGGCGGTGGTTGGGTGGGGAGGAGGGAGATTTGGGATGTTGTTGATGTGAAGGTTGCACTGGTGATGGGTGATGTTCTATACATGACTGAAACCCAAACACAATCATGTATGTAATCAAGGTGTTTAAATAAAATATAAAAATATGGTAATATTAAAATGAAATACCAAAGTTCACTTACTTTTACTCTGATAAGCCTTGTCAAATTTTCACACCTCTGGTTGTCATTTTCTGAATATTCTACTTCAAACAGTGAATGATAATTTTCTAATATTTTAACCATTATCTTATTGTAGAGGTCTTGCTGTTTGATACCTTCAAGTCCAACTGGCACACTAAAATAGAAAATAGGGAAAAATAGAGAGAAATTATTTTATAAAAAACAAAGAAGAAATGCATCCACAGCTGACTGAGGCTTCAGTTTTGACATTTTCTGAATTATCAATTAATCTTATAAGGGATATAGGATTTTTCAATAAGCTTTATTGTAACACAATGATCCTATGGACAAACTGACAAGTTTCCAAGGTCTGAGGATTGTTGCAAAAATGACTTATTTTTCTTAAAACCCATAGATGAGTGAGACTATTCTGCATCTCTCTCTCCCTCTGACTTATTTCACTTAGCATGATAGACTCCATATACATCCATGTATAGGAAAAGTTCATGACTTCATCTCTCCTGACGGCTGCATACTATTCCATTGTGTATATGTACCACATTTCTTTAGCCATACATCTGTTGAAGGGCATCTTTGTTGTTTCCAGAGCCTGGCTATTGTGAATAGTGCTGCAATAAATATAGGTGTGAGGAAGGGGTTTTTGTATTGTATTCTTGTGTTCTTAGGGTATATCCCTAGGAGTGGAATAGCTGGGTCAAATGGGAGCTCAATTTACAGATTTTGGTGGAATCTCCATATTGCTTTCCATAGAGTTGGACTAGACGGCATTCCCACCAGCAGTGGATAAGATTTTCTTTCTCTCCATATCCCTGCCAGCACCGATTATTCTCATTCTTTGTGATGTGCGCCAATCTCTGTGGTGTGAGGTGGTATCTCATCGTTGTTTTGATTTGCATCTCCCTGATGATTAGTGACGAGGAGCATTTTTTCATGTGTCTTTTGGCCATTTGTATTTCTTTTTTATCAAAGCGTCTGTTCATTTCTTCTCCCCATTTTTTGTTGAGATTAAATATTTTTTTCTTGTAAAGTTCTGTCAGTGCCCTGTATATTTTGGATATTAGCCCCTTAGCTGATGGTTGTTGGGTGAATAGTTTCTCCCACTCGGTGGGTGACTCTTGTATCCTGGGCACTATTTATTTTGAGGTGCAGAAGCTTCTCAGTTTAATGTATTCCCATCTGTTGATCTCTGCTTCCACTTGTTTGGAAAGTGCAGTTTCCTCCTTGAAGATGCCTTTAGTCTCAATGTCATGGAGTGTTTCACCGATGTGTTGTTCTATATACCTTATGATATCAGGTCTGATATCAAGTTCTATTGGTATTTCTTTTCTTTTCTCTTCTTTACTTTCTATTGGCCACAACTGACAGTGCTCAGGGTTTACTCCTGGCTTTGTGCTCAGAAATTACTCATGGCAGGCTTGGGGGACCATATGGAATGCCAGGGAATGAACCCAGATCAGCTGCTTGCAGGACAAATGACCTACTCATTGTGCTATCAGTCTAGCCTGGATTTCTATTGATATAAAATTTTAAATTTTATAGAGTCTCACTTATTTATTTTTGTAATTTTTCCAGTGGAATTGTGTCAATTATGACTCCTCTGATGTCATATCATGGAAAGTTCTGCCCATATTTGCTTCAATGAATTTCATAATTTCTGATCAAATCTCTAGATTTTGGATCCATTTTGAATTAATTTTTGTGTATAATGTTAAATATAGAATGTTTTATTTTTACCAACTGATTATCTAGTTTTTTCAATCCCATTTGCTGAAGAGGCTTTTATTGCTCCACCTCAAATTTCCAACTCCTTTGTCATAGAGTACCTATCTATTTATTTAAGAATTTATCACCAAGATAAGAGATAGACTCACAAAAATATAGCATTTAAATAATTAATAACAATAATGAAAAAAGTGCTTTCTCACTTAGTATCAAGGAAACACAAACCAAAATGTCATTGAGGCATCAACTAACACAAGATATCAATACATACATACACAGACACAAAGGCACAAACACAAAGACACAGCCACACACAGACACCAAATGTTGGTGGGTATGTCGTAAGTAGGAATCCTTATTCACTGTTGGTAGGAATACCACCAGGTACAGTCTTTATGGAAATAAACCAATAACTAGATTTCACAAAAATGTAAGAGTGAAGTTTCAACTTAAATTAGCTATTTCATCCCAAGGCATCTACTACCAAAACATGAAAGCTTTAATTCAAAAAGGTTATATGTACATTTATGTTCGCTGCAGCTCTTAGTACAATAGTCAGGATATGAAACCAACCCAAAATCCAACAACATGAATATATCAAGAAAGAAAGAGTGGTGATTATATACATAGAGGAATAGTATGCAGCCAATAGGAAGGAAACAGTCATGCAAAAAATTTATGGAAATTTGGGTGAAATTGGAGGGTATCATGCTGAGAGAAGAGAAGTTATGTGGTTCTGTTGGAAAGAAAACTGGAGGTTTTAAATATAAATTTAAAAGAAGAAAGGGCTCTACATCACTAATTATCAGGGAGATGAAAATCAAAACTACAATAAGGTACCATCTCACACCACAGAGACTGGCACATATCACAAAGAACAAGAACAATCAGTGCTGAAGGGGATGTGGGGAGAAAGAAAATCTCATTCACTGCTGGTAGGAATGCAGTCTAGTCCAGCCCTTATGGAAACAATATGAAGTTTCCTAAAAATAAAAACTGGAAATTGAGCTATACCACTTCTAGGGATATACCCTAGGAACACAAAAATCTAATATAAAAATCCCTTCCTCACACCTATATTCATCGCAGCACTTTTTACTTTTTACTCAGGAAACAACCACGATGCCCTTTAATATATAAATGGCTAAAGAAACTGTGGTACATATACACAATGGAATATTATGCAACTCTCAGGAGAGATGAAGTCATGAAATTTTCCTATACATGGATGTACACGGAATCCATTGTGCTGAGTGAAATTATAGGGAGAGAGACAGAAACAGAAAAGTCTCACTTATCTATGGGTTTTAAGAAAAATTAAAGACATTAAAATAATTCCCAGAGATGAGGGCCAAAAGGACAGGCTCAAGATATGAAGCTCACCACAAAGAGTGGTGAGTGCAGTTAGAGAAATAACTATAATGAGAACTATCATTATAACGTCAGTGAGTGAGGGATGTAGAAAGCCTGTCTTGAATACAGGCAGGGGGTAGGGAGGGAAGAGATAGGGGTATTGGTGATGGAAAGATTGCACGGTGAAGGGGGATATTCTTCTTATGACTGAAACCCAACTACAATTATGTTTGTAATCACAGTGTTTAAATAAAGAAATTATTAAAAAAAGAAGAAAGGGGAAAAAGAAGAAAAACAAAACAAACAAACAAACAAACAAAACCCCCAGCAACTACAAATAAAAGCACCAGCTACTAAAAACAACCACCATCAAATAATAACTACAATAATGAAAGAAAAAAATAAAAATAATAGAAAAGAAAAAAATAGAAAATAGAAGAAAAATAAAAATAAATAAAATAAGAAAAAGAAAAAAAAACGAAGGAAGGAGGGCTGGTGTGGCAAGATTTGTTCCTTTTTTTGCATAGGCACAGTAAGTATTAGGAAAATTAGAAAGGAAATTCCCTTGGCCTAAGAGATACAAGGTTTTTCTGCCCTTGAAGCATATTTCCATGGAAACTACAGCTCTATAATGCTTATTTTCACACACCAAGGTCTTTTTATGGTACCAGGAGATAAAATCAGGCCTCTGTAGGGAAGGATCTTGGTATTTGCACAGGTCATAAGAATAAGTCTAGGCTAGATTCTTTATGGTAGAAGTTCTGTTCCATCACTGTTGTTGTGCTCAGTCTTCTATAATCAGTGGTCTTGGTTTTTGCTCAGATCCTAGGACAAAGTCTAAGATGAAGTCTTTCATTATGGTTCCAGACGTTCTGCTCAGTAGCAGCTTTCAGACCTCTGGAATTAGTTATCTTGGTTTCTGTACAAATCCTAGATCAAAGAGTAGGCTAAGATCTTTCTTGTTGGTCCAGGATAAGTTCTGCCTCGTCATGGTTGTCAAAGTCATTCTTCTGTAGTTAGCGATCTTGGATTTCGCACAGATCAACGGTTGATGTGTTTTCTGATTTCATCTTACCATTAGTGATGAGATAGGATAACCTGCTCTTAGATCAAGTTGCCGTTTCCTCGTTGTTAGGATGTCATATCAAAACTGGTGCAAATTGGTGCAGAGTGTTATTAGAAATTTCTCAGAGGTGAGTTTGGTTCTTGATGCTATTGCAGGGAACAGTGTCGGGATCTGGGTTTCAGGATTGGACAATCAATCACATGGACTCTAAGTTGGGCCCACATGACACATGTTCAGGGCGGGAGGTGCCGCTGTATTATAAAATGTATGGGTTTGTTGCATTAAGTAATTAATTATGGTGCTGGATGGAGGTGGATTTTTCCCTGCCATCCCAAGCCACGTGGCTCCGCAACCCCCATCAACCAGCTGGGAACCGAGGGGTATTGAACTCACTCACAGGCAGGCATCAGGAAGCATCAACTTTATTCATACCCTATCCCCCACACATGTGGCCTCTATCATAACCTTATAAGCAGTCATTCTTAGCTAGCTCTGCATCTTAACTCCTTTCAGCCATCTTCCCTTGACCTCCATGCTGGTCAAAGACCAAAAGGGCAAAGACCCCAATCCCCTGGGTCAAAGGCTTTATATAACCTTCTAAGACCACTCCCCGGAATGGGAGGGGTCTTGCAGGTAAGGTTACACCTAATATCCGGTTCCCAAGACCCCTCCCAGAAAAGGGCGGGTCTCAGGTAGGTACACCTAAATCCAGGGTGGAGTTACATGGGTTCTTATCCCTAGTAGATAAGAGCTTGTTTCTGTGATTAAAGATTTCCCCTTTTTTTAGAGTGCCTATGCAAAAGGGAATGGTGCCATCTTATATTGCTTGTTCATTTGGGGGTAAGAATGACAGGCTACACTTAAAAGGAACTTTTCCTCAGAGGAGAGCTTCTCATTGTTAGTGTTTGACATTCAATAACATGAGTGGTAAGCTGGGTAGAGGCAAATTTGGTTTTGCTACTAATAGAATGGCTTTCTCATGAAGATGTATCTAACAGAGACTCAATTTAGCAAATTGAAGTGGGGATTCTCCTGCTAGCCCAAAATATAAATGTATCCCCAAGAGAAAGGGTGCAACAAGGAACAAATGTGATACCCAAGGCCTCAACCACACTTTGTGTGAAGGGAGCTCTGAGGTGAGGAAGCTTAAGGTGTAGAATTTAATTACAATCTGAAGAAATATGCACACAGATTCTCCCAGTACTACAATCTCCAAAGGAATATGGAGACCTGGTGATTTCATTTTCCTGAGACAAAGGAGACTGAACCTAATAAGTGAGTTCTGGCTGCTTGAGCTAGGGAAACTGTGAACACAATTTTTTATGTCCCTAAATCTATGGTGTTCACAAAAACAGAACTAATATGGAGCAAGAGGCCGATGAGAGGATACTAAGATCCTAATATGATGTAGGAACTGGAGAGTGAAAGCAAAGAGTTGCAGGAAGATTGAGCAATGAGACAGAGAAGCCAGAAATTCTTTGATACAAACTTTAGCAGCAATCTGGTTTCAAGTAATGCTGATAAAGAGGACAAATTTGGAAAAGATACATTAATTAATTACATCAATTAATACATTCATACATTAATTCATGGTATTGAGGGAGAGACACCCTTGAGCAAGGGGCAGAAACTTCATGAAACTGCACCTGCAGTTATTATGGAGGGGGTAGATCCTGTAAATACAAGCATGCATCCAGTTTGAGATTTTTAAGTTATGTTTGAAAGCACCACTTTGTTTCTTCTTTCCACTTGAAGGAAAATACAAGACAGGAAGAGAAATGTAATTAAGAAGTAGGGGGCCGGGCGGTGGCGCTCGAGGTAAGGTGCCTGCCTTACCTGCGCTAGCCTAGGAGACGGACCGCGGTTCGATCCCCCGGCGTCCCATATGGTCCCCCAAGCCAGGAGCGACTTCTGGGCGCATAGCCAGGAGTAACCCCTGAGCGTCACCGGGTGTGGCCCAAAAACCAAAAAAAAAAAAAAAAAAAAAAAAAAGAAGTGTTATAAGAAAGGTAAATAGACTTAATTTTTTTTCATTATAACTCTACAGAAGGCAAATGACAGTGAAATTAAGCAACTCATAATAAAAGGTCAAATGAGTATAAAACCATTAGGGGTATTATGCATATTACTTTACCTCTTCCAGCATCTAGTTACTGTTCATAGTGAACATTTCCATCCATCATTATTACAATGGTCTATTCTCTGCCTAAAATGCACTCCCTGCTATTTTGGAGAGGTTCCTACCATGAACAGAAGAACCTCCTAGCCATTGTCTGTGTTGTCTTAGACTATTATTACCATACTATATTTTTATATCCCACAAATGAGTGTGATCATTCTATGTATGTCCTACTCTGATTCATTTCACTTAGCATAATACTCTCCATTTCCATCCATCTATAAGAAAATTTCATGACTGCTTTTCCTAAAAGCTATGTCGTATTTAATGTTGTAGATGTACCATAGTTTCTTTACCCACTCATCTGTTCTCGGACACTTGGATTGTTTAAAGATTCTGGCTATTGTGAATAGTGCTTCAATGAACAGAGGAGTACATATATACTTTCTGCATTGTGTTTTTGGGTCCCTAAGATAAATTCCCAAGAAAGGAACTACTGGATCATATGGAAGCTCAATTTCTAGGATTTTTTTAAAAAATATCCATTTTGTTTTCCAAAAAGGCTGGACCAATCGAAATTCCCACTAGCAATGAATGAGAGTCCCTTTCTCTCTGCATGCACACCAGTGCTGAACGTTCTTGTTCTAGTTGATGTGTGCCAGTCTCTGTGGTGTGAGATGATATCAAGGTTTTGTTTTGATTTGTATTTCTCTGATACTTAATGATGTGGAGTATTTTTCGTGTGCCTTTTGGCCATATATACTTCTTTGAGAAAGTTTCTGTTTATCTCTTCTTCCCATATTTTGGTTGCATTTGAAGGTTTTTTTCCTTGATAATCTATGCCAGTGCCGTATATATCATAAATATTAACCCCTTTACCTGAACCCTTTAGCTGACCAAGATAGCTTTTGGGTGAGTAGTTTCTCCCATTTCATGACTTTGTATTTTTAGTCACCATTTTCTTTGATGTGCAGAAGGTTCTCAAATGTAGTCCCATTTATTTATTTTTACTTCCACTTGTTTTGTCAGTGGTGTTTCATCCTTGAATATGCTTTTAGCTTCAATATTATAGAGAATTTTGCCTATATTTTCTTCTATGTACCTTATGGTTTCTGATAACAAGGTCTTTACTCCATCTTGATTTGACTTCTACGCACGGCATTTAAAAGAGGATTGAATTCAGTATTTTTCCCATGTAGTTTACCATTTTTCCCCAAAATCACTTGTTGGAAAGGCTTTCCTTGCTACATTCTATAGTTTTTGTCCCTTTATCAAGAATTAATTAATCAGATATCTGAGGCTCTGTCTCAGGATAATCAAGTTTTTCCATTGAACCGAGTGTCTGTCTTTATATCAATACTATAGTATTTTAATTACCACAACTTCATAGTATAATTTTAATATTTTTTGTTTTGATTTTGGGCCACACTCGGTGACGCTCAGGGTTTACTCCAGGCTATGCACTCAGAAATTGCCCCTGGCTTTGGGGGACAATATGGGATGCTGGGATTATCAGCTGTGTGCAAGGAAAAATGCCCTCTCATTGTGCTATGGCTCTGGCCCCTTCATAGTATAATTTGAAGTTGGAGAAAGTGGTATCTCCTTCTTTCTTTCTCCAAAGATAACTTTAGCTATTATATATGAATTTCAGGATCGTTGGATCTATTCCTTTGAAAAATGACCTGGGTATCCTTATAGGAACTATATTTAATCTGTATGATGTTTTGGTATTATATAATGCTGCTTATCTTCCAAATCCATGAGCAGGGTACATATCTCCATCTTCTTGTGTCCTCTTTCATTTCTTGAAGAGGCAGGCTATAAAATTTTTATGCAAAATCCATAGTTTTTCTATGAACAAATAATCCAAGAGAAGATGTATTTAAAAATCTCATTCACAATTGTGCCTCAGAAAACCATGTACCTTAGAATCAGTTTAACTGAGGTGAAAGACCTAAAGAAAGAAAAGTACAAAATACTGCTTTTTTTTACTTCTTTGTAAACTTCATAGTTATTTTGTTATTGTTTTTTGTTGAACTTTAGTGATTTAAATCTACTAATTTTTAATACACATAGAAATCGGATTCTTCTTATCTTTCAGGGTTTGTGCCTCTCCCTTGCCCATTTTTGTGAATTTTATTGATCTATAGTTAATGTTTCTTATAGTCTCTCTCTTTGTGGAGAATCAACCTGGTATTCAAAGAAGCAACCAGGATTCAAAATACCAGTATTCAGAGCACATTCAAAACAGCAACCAATATTCAAAACACAGGTCCCTGATGTGTGCAGACATGTTTTCTGCCCCCATTTCCCCTCCTCCCCTGTTCCTGCAAAAAAATTCCAGGAATAGATACAAAGCTGTCTACGACCTGGCTAAATTTGGATAATGCTGCTACTGGACTAACAACTAGAAATTGATCTATCCAAGCCTTATACTAAAATCTACAAGTTTTCAATAGACACTAGAGGCCCAAAGATAGTTCTATCTGACAGAATGAGTTACTCAAGCATTGTTTAAGAGGGAAGACACATTCCTGACACTCCCTGCTTAAGCATTTTCCCAAAATTCTCTTTATGGCTTTGTCTTTGAAATTAGTTACTTAGTAAATCAAAAATAATAAACTTTAGGACTGTCTATCTATATCATAGTTGCCACCATTATTTCTAGCAATCTGTTGTAGCATTGATAAGGGATATCTTAGAAAATGTATAATCTGGGGTTGCAATAGTAGTATAGTAGGTAGGGTGCTTGTCTTTCATATAGCTGACCAAGATTTGATCCCATCATCTTATATAGTCCCCCATTCCTGCTGTGATGTTTCCTGAGCACAGAGGTAGGAGTAAGTCCTAGGAACTGCCTGAATTGCCCCCAAACAAAATTAAATGCATGGTCCTATCAGTTATTTACAACTTCATCTTGCTATCTAATTAGAGAAACCCATTATACTGAAAATATTTGGGGTTAATTTTATTACATAAAATACCTCAAATCTAATTTCTAAATAAGCACAAACATGCAAGTTTTTTTTAACTTTGCTATAATAATATGCAACAAATATTTCTTAAAACTGGCTATAATTTACTTTTCCTTAGAAGATGAAACAAAAGAGTTATGTTACCTGCTGCAATACACCTAACAAAACATAAATGGGAAGATAGAAAATAATAGGTATAGAAATGTTTGGGATGAGAGAGAGCTTGGTTACAGGTGTTGGGATTACAGTTGGGCACATTGCAAATGAGACTCTATCAACAACTTTGTAAATCACAGAATCTAACTAAGTTAAGGTGGATAATATTTATGTAATTAATAAAAAGAAGAACATTTAAAAGTTACTAGTCAATGCAGTTCAAATATCCTGCCAAACAAATGGGGATTTCCTGGCTAAATTTCAAAAATTTCCTCATGGCATTATTTCCCTATACTAGTTTTGGTTTCCTGTGCCACCTAATCTGTAATATCATAGTCTATTTTTGTTCTGAGTCATATATATATATATATATATATATATATATATATATATATGTATACACACCCCACTGATGTGCCCAAAGTCCATATCCCCTGCCCCAACCTCCTGTCTCTTAATATATCAAAAATTAAAGAAAACATAAATAGGTAATATATACAATGATCAATTTAACAGTATTAAAATGCCAGTGATACATACATATAGATTAAAAATTCCAAGGATACTTTAAAAGTTGTCTATACATTCAAAGAAAGTCCTATCAAAATTCCAATGGTACTTTATATAAAAACAGTAAACCCAGGCCAGATCAATGGCGCAAGTGGTAAGGATTCTGCCTTGCCTGTGCTAGCCTAGGATGAACCACGGCTTGATCCCCTGGCATCCCTTATGGTCCACCAAGCCAGAAGTGATTTCTGAGTGCATAGCCAGTAGTAATCCCTGATATCACTAGATGTGGCCCCAAAACAAAACAAAACAAAAACAGTAAACTTATCCTAAAGTTCATATAGAAATTCAAGGAACTCTAAGAAACCAAAGACGCTTAAAAAAAGGAACAAAATTAGTGAACTCACAATTATTGATTTTAAAAATTAAGACAAAGTCACATTACTCAAAACACTACATTGACATGAATAAATATATAAGACCAAATGAATAGATTAACAAGTCAAAAATTAAAGCTCATGCATCAATGACATTTGAGAAGGGCAAGGAAGCCATTTAATGAGAAATAGTCTTTACAATAAATGATTAAGAGGAAGTGTTGCCCACATAAAAAACTAGACCATTTTCTTGCACCATAAACAAAAATTAACTGAAGTTCTACCATGAACATCAATCAAATTTTCAAAGTAAAATTCTTAGAAGAATATACAACTTCATGACATTAAATTTAGCAATTATTTGTCAGATATAATTCAAAGCACAGGCAATAACAAAGAGTTTAGACAAATTGGGTCGTGCAACATTTTTCAATTTGTTTATCAAAGATATCAACAAGTTAAAAAGAGAACATACAAAATGGAAGAAATCATAGAAGAGATTAGTAATTAGCATTGATAATGCAGCCTACAATTAATCAATAAACAATCTAAAAAACTGGCAGGATTGTTACTTAGAGATTTCTCCAAAGGAAATTAACAAATGGACAGCAGGATATGCTTGACATAATCAGCAGGGAAAAGAAAATAAAATTTAAAATGAACTATCCCTTCCCACCTACTAGGATAACCTGTATTGAAAAAGAACAGCAAATGTTAGCAAGGGTGTTAGCAAGGAAATTACATATACAATTACAAGAAAACACAAAATACATTAAAGATAGTAGTATACTAGCATATGTAAAATAAGTATAATAGCTACCATGGGAAAAACTACAAGCTCATCCTCAAAAATTTATAAGTAGAATCATTATGTTTCAGCATTTCTACTTCTGGTATATAGCAAAACAATAAAAGCGAGTTCTAGAAAAATAATACACCTTCCTTCGTATCAACATTCATAATTGTAAAAATGTGGAAGCATCCCAGTACTCATTGACAGATAAGTAGAAGTGATAGTACAATAAGGAAGGCACTTCACTTGCAATATGGCTAACCCAGGTTCAATTTACAGTACTTCACATAATCCCTGACTTGGCTAGAAGAGACCCCAGCATGCAGATCCATGAGTAAACCCTGATGCATGTTTGGTGTGGCAAAAAAACAAAAATTACAAAAAAATTTTAGTTATTGTATTTCTATTTATCCTGTAATATTTGAAGGTTACCATACCTGGTGTTCATACACACACTTAAAATAATTTTTTATTTGATTGAGACCATTATGATTTACAAAGTACTTCATAGTTCTGTGTGTTCTGTAAATTGAGAAACTTTGCTTTCTCTTTTCTTGGCACCTTCAGTATTTTTAATGTTTCATGGCATTATGTTGATTTGCATAAATACAGGTAAGAAGTTTTTCTCTCTGTGGTGGGGATCACTCCTCAGACAGACAGAAAAACTTAAAAGTCAGTCCTCTTTCAGGGAAACAAAGTTGAAAGGGGTTGAGGTTGTGTGAAAAGCAGGTACCTTATGCATTTAGCTGAAATGACTGGTAGGCCATGGAGGTAGAATGGCCTGAAAAAATCAGAGATCTTCTAGGAGTTTCTGAATTTGCACTGACTGGTCACAGTTCAGGTTCTGCTCTCAGCCTCAAGAAAAGTTCCAGAGGTCAGGATCTGGCCAACCGTGAAGAGTGGGGCAGGCAAACTCTAGGAAAGTCCTACAAAGGGTGAGATGCCTAAGGCCATTTTTCAGATCATTGTGCTGAACTGATCAGGCCAATCTGTGTGATGATGAGGTGATAGGTAAAATATTGGTGCCTTTATTGGTGAACCACCTACTCTGTCCTTAACTGATCCTCAGAAATTCTCTGTAAATAATGAGGTGCCCCAGATGGATATTTCTCCAGTATTGCTGTATTTATTTAAAGAAACAAGCCAAAATCATTCAAATATCTGGCAAGGTTCAAGGTGAAGGTGGAGAGAAAAACTATTTTTTGTAGCTGATTAAATTAAATGCATTCTAGTGGACCTAAATTAAAACTCGCTTCTTTTGGGTATCCTATGTGAAAATGTTCTTACTATTTGTAATAGACCATCTCATAAAGAATTAAAAGCTGTAATTGCAATCATTAGTCTGGCTGAAGAAACTCAGAACTGTGTTTATTGATAATATGATGCTTTGGTTTCTGTTGTTTAACTTTTGTGTTATCATTACAGATAACAAGGATAGAGCTGTATCATTTACTGCTCCAGAGCCTGATTGGTTTAAGTAATATTCCGCTGTCTAATTGGTCTGATCCTTTTCAAGTGTTGAGACTGCAGAACTGAACCAGTTAACTGCTCATTTAGGTAGCGTGAGATTTCATCCCTTTTTAGAGAGACTACAGTCCCTTGCCAGCCTGAAGAAGTTACAGAAAATTGACCTCCGACCACACTCCCTTTTAATGACTTCTAAGGTGATGAAATCTCTAGGGAAAATATGGAGAAGAAAGGTCATCAGGAAAAGCTTCCAGAGGAAATAGGGCAAAGAAGGTCCACAGAAACTCAATGACCCAATGCCATTGACAATTGGAAATTACACTATGCCTATCTATCCCAGAGGTTGGGGCAAGTAGCAAGAATCAATTGGACACTGACATTTAACAAGGATGGGTGGCATAAGGAAAGGAGCAAAAGTTAATGGGATTTCTTTCTTCTTTCCCTTCCCTCCTTCCCTCCTTCCTTCCTTCCTTCCTTCCTTCCTTCCTTCCTTCCTTCCTTCCTTCCTTCCTTCCTTCCTTCCTTCCTTCCTTCCTTCCATCTTTCTTTTCTCTTTCTTTTCATCTTTATTTCTTTCTTTTTATTTTTTCTTTCTCTTTCTTTTCTTTATTTTTATTTCCTTCCTTCCTCTTTCTTTCTTTCTTTCTTTCTTTCTTTCTTTCTTTCTTTCTTTCTTTCTTTCTTTCTTTCTTTCTTTCTTTCTTTCTTTCTTTCTTTCTTTCTTTCTTTCTTTCTTTCTTTTTCTTTCTCTCTCTCTCCCTCCCTCCCTCCCTCCCTCCCTCCCTCCCTCCCTCCCTCCTCCTTCCTTCCTTCCTTCCTTCCTTCCTTCCTTCCTTCCTTCCTTCCTTCCTTCCTTCCTTCCTTCCTTCCTTCCTTCCTTCCTTCCTTCTTTCCATCCTTCCATCCTTCCTTTCCTTCCCTTTCTTTCTTTTTTAGATGTGAAATTTCTTCATCTTTGTCTGACCCAGGCAGGAAAGGCAACCCAAGTTTTGGGCGCTATGTTGTTCTCTCCACCCCAACACCTGTTTAAGTTGCAGTATTAAAGAGGAAGCAGGAACTTCCTTTTCTTCATTGTGGAGTCACAACCTGAATTAGAAAACCCTGCAGATCCAGCTGACTCAGCTAACAGGACCAGAACAGAAGGCAAACAGTGAATGCAAGGACTGCAGATGACTAGCAAGAATGGCACCCTCTTACCCAGACTCTGAATGAGGGGAGGGCTTTGTGTGTCAGACTGTCACCCTGAGGACACCCTAAACTTTGACTTGGTGTGATTTGTTTGGGTTTCTGGTTATACTCTACAAAATCTGCTCCTACTGAGGTATAAGTGTTAAAATAATTGGATAGTAACCAAACCATGGGTTTAGGTTCTGCGATAGGGAAGTTGCCCCCAAGAACATTCTCATTTTATGCTAGTAAAGAAGTCTCAGAAATGTGGGGAGAGGGATTTTTCTCTGAAGGGTATAACCATATATTAGGGAAGCCACCTGGCAGCACAGAGGAAGCTGGAAGAGGAAGTTGGAGGTCTCCAGTAGAGTTTTAGGAGTACTGTCAACCTGAGTTATCTATCCCAAATATCTGTAGGGCTTTTAAGAGAATGTACCCAGACTAACTCTAGCGGGTGCATCAGTTAAGGCGAATAAGGGTGGAGTCAGCAGCTTAAATGCCGTAAGATGCCAGTGTATGCCCCATAACCCTATACCACTTCTCGGCCCAAAAATTGAGGGAGGGAGGCACTCAGGACCATAATAACGGGGACAGTAGTCCAGACAACAGACTGACTGCCCCTGGACTGAGGGGAGGACAACCCTGCCTCTTACTGATCCCTGAAGGGGCCATCAAGGTCCCCTTCCCTTACCTAGACAACTGCAATGAGACTGTAGAGGCCAATATAATTGCATGGGGAAATAATCCCTATCAAGGCTAAATAATCCCTATCAAGGCTTTGTGTGTATCAAGGAACTGATCCCTATATTTTTGCCACTGTTTTTTCAAACCCGATTAGCTTTGCATCCTAGTCATTCTCCCACCCCAGGTGTCATACCTGGCAGGAGATGGTGGGTGAAAACAAGTTGAATTCTTTATCAAGTGGATGCTAACCGGGATGTTAGCTGAAGTTGCTTTTCAGAGCATAAAAGAACTAGACCTAGGCTCTGGGGGAACAATGTTTCTATGCTAACAAGTCAGAAGTCATCTATGAGACACTGCAGCAGGTGAAGGACTGTTTGCAGGAACAGAAAGGCTCTGCCTCCTGGAATAAACAGTGGTTCAATATCACCCTGGTAAGCCTCAAATAGGGACAAGGTTGAGGAACTTAAAAGAGAGTCCAAGACTTGACTCAGATCCATAAGATGAGTAGGGAATGTTGGGACCTGAATCCTGAACAAGGAGGGATGCCATTTTGTAAAGGTCACATTGGCTGGCTTCATCTCAGGTTCTGAGTAGGGAGAGATGCCATTTTGTAAGGACCACATGGTGTAAGCCACACGTTAGGTCTTCAATAAGCCCATTTCCATAGACCCCACTCCAAGCTACCTCGCCATACTAGGTAGCCTATCAGGCAAGGACAAGGAGCAGTAGGAAGGTACCCCTAGACAAGAGCCAATCATTTTAAGGATCATCAGAAAGCTGGAACCTCCCTATATCTCTACCCTATATAATCTTCATGATGACCTTGGACTCAGCTCTTTCGGGGGATGGCTGTGGGCTGGCCAAGCTAGGGGGTCGTGTTGGCAGATAAATTAAAGTATTAAGCTTTAAAAAAATTTAAGCTCCCCTATTTATATTGTATAGCTTTTGAAAAGTTAATAAAATTGAACTCTAGTTTCTTCACTGTCATAATAGATGATTTCAATTTTATAGAAATCTTGTGAGAATAGGCATTTAAAAGTTCCATGTTTTAAAAAGAAATCTGCTTTGTGAAACTATGGAGTTTAAAGTTAGTGGTTACTAAGGGCTGATAAGAGGAGCTAATTATAAGGTATTTGAGAGAGCTATATGGATTGATGAAAGTGGCTTATAGTTTGTAATGATGGTTACATAATGCATGACTTTGCCAGAACTCACACCACCATATAATTTTTATATTATGTAAATTATGCTTTGAGTTTGAAAACTACAAATAATCATATCAAAGATTTGTGTTACATACATATATAATGCAGTATGACATTCTAGCATTAACAATAGTTCAAATGGTCTATTGCCCCAAATTCTCTAGTTTTTCATAGGAATTTCTATTAGACTTGATATTTGTTGTTCCAAGCTTTCCTGAAAACCAAAGTTCATGATCTACCAGTTATTTACACTATCTAGTCATTCATGAAGTCACCATGCATTTTATTCCTATTATAGAATAAAGAGAAATGTACAATTAACTTTTTCTGTAGTCTGTTTCAATCTTTTATTTTTAAACTTGTATTCACCAGATTAATATCCTCAGTATTTTATTCATTGTCTACTTTCCTATGTAGAGTCAATATAATCAATAAAGAGGCTTAACTAGGTCAAGAGTGATGAGACTTGGGCTGCAATCATTCTTAGTCTGACTTCATTTGGCTCACTGATTCCCTGAAATAAGATTGTTTACCCAAGCCCAATGTATTCAAGGGCATTATCACTACATCATATTGCCCAAGCTTGTCCATATCCACTCCATACAGATATTATGTCCTTACTTTATTATTTTGCAATTTAAAAATGCCAACATGCTGGGACATTCCCCTTTTCACAGCTCTTTGTGGAGAACAAATTATTCAAAGAGATCACTGGAGGCTAGATGTGAAACATTTTAAACATGTTCTGTGACCTATTGGAAATCACCTTTATTCAGTGATAGCTTATAAATAAAAATTTAGGATAAATAAAAATCAAGGAGCTTTTTTAAGGTAACAATCAATAGTAGAGTTCCCAATCTTTCTTGGAATTGAAGTTAGACGATGGAAACTGAAATTTCCAGAATTGTTTTTCTACCTGGCCTGATCTTGGCAAAGTTTCCCTTTTAAGAACTACTGACGCAGGTATTTCCAGGTATGCAATTTCAATTAAGTCAACTCCATTTCCTCTCACTGCATATTAGATAGAGTGTTGTTTGTAATCTAACTCATGACTTCTTTTTTTTCTGCCTAAAAGTACTAACAGAGCAATAAAACGTTTTAACATATAAACACCATCATCAATATTTTTGATAAAGTGAGGAATTAAATATGTTATATATTTGCAAACATCCAGATGTTTGACATCAAATCACTGATCATTTGGATTGTGGCTAAAATAAAATGAATTCTAGTTCTTAGAGTTTCAATCTATTTTAAATACATTGGTTCAATAATTATGATAAAAATAAATTAATACTATTTCTAGTGTTAATGATAGTTATTAACAAAAAAAAAAAAAAAACCGAGGACCTTGCACATGCAGTGATATAGCTTACAGTCCATGAGCTCAACCCCTGGCTCCCATCTCACTTTCAAGAAGGGTGAAACTTTACTTTTCACTTAGAGGATTTATTGCAGGACCTTATGCATAGAATCTTTTGAAAGTCATTATTAAAGGGAACACCTGTGTCTATTCATAGTATATGTACATAAGGTTAGTTAACTAAACTTTCCAGGTCTCAAATTAGTTTCACTTTAATTTTTAGCATATTTTGCTTTAGCAAACCTTTAGGTTTGCTATGGTTACAATCATTTTTGTTAGTTTGTTTTTGGGCCACACCCATTGACGTTTAGGGGTACTCCTGGCTATGCGCACAAAAATCTCTCCTAGCTTGGGGGAGGGGGGATATGGGACACCAGGGGATTGAACCACAGTCTGTCCTAGGCTATCACTTGCAAGGCAGATGTCTTACCTCTATCACCAATGCTCTGACCCAATAATCATTTTTATTTTATCTCTCCAGCCCAGCATTCTCAATTTTTATCCAAACTGTATAACACTGATATGTTCAACTTGGTCTGGATCTCATTTCCTCATCTTTATTTTCCAATATTTTTGAAATTTAAACACCATGATTTAAAGCTGTTCATAATTGAGTTTCAGTCTTACAATGTGTGCCCCCTTCGACCCATGAATGTTTTCCATCACCAATGTCCCCAGGTTCCCTCCCTGCCTATGAGGCAGGCATTTTCCTCCTAATGCTCTCTGTCTCTCTCTTTCCTTCACTCTGCTCCTTATTTTTTTACTTTTTTGTTTGTTTGTTTATTTTTGTTTTTGGGCCACACCCGTTTGATGCTCAGGGATTGATTACTCCTGGCTAAGGGCTCAGAAATTGCCCCTGGCTTGGGGGGACCATATGGGACGCCGGGGGATCGAACCACGGTCCTTCCTTGGCTAGCACTTGCAAGGCAGACACTTTACCTCTAGCGCCACCTTCCTGGCCCCTATTTTTTTTTTTTACTTTTTAGACATTGTAGTTTTAACTATTATTAATGAAGGGGTACCATGCCTATCACTTTATCTCCAGTAGTACCCAGTTATTGCCCTAAGTTATTAGTTCCAATTATCATTGTCATAGTGGTCCATTCTTTGCTCTAACTACATTGCTCCACAATCCTTTTTTTTTTTTGGTTTTTGGGCCACACTCGGCGGTGCTCAGGGGTTACTCCTGCTGTCTGCTCAGAAATAGCTCCTGGCAGGCACGGGGGACCCTATGGGACACCGGGATTTGAACCAACCACCTTAGGTCCTGGATCGGCTGCTTGCAAGGCAAACACTGCTGTGCTATCTCTCCGGGCCCCACAATCCACTTTTAACCTCAAAACTTCTACTCCTGTTTTTTCCTTGCCTCCTTTCACTTAGTAGTCTATTTTTATAGGTTCAGTTAAACTCCACTTCAGTACCTCCACTTCACAGAACATACTTGTTCTTCTTTATTCTTATGGAATCCACACTATCCCCACTTTTACAACTCTGGTATATACCATGAGTTGTAAGTTTAAGGGCATATCTTTTCTTTAGGATATACCTTTCTTAGGGTATGGAGTCTGCTAATTCATCTTAAATTTCCATCAGATGCTGTGTTGTAGGTGGAGGCAAGTCTACCTGAAGTTAGGCTCTTGAGAGCTGATTTTGCTGTGTTCTTCTTTGATTGTCAAGGACAGAGCTGGAAGATGAGATGCATAACTCCACACAGCAGAAGAGATTGGAAAAGAAACTTAAAGCAAATGATCAGACAATGGAAAATACTCAAAGATTGTGAACAGATGAAAATAGAAATGTTTGATAAATTCAACAGAAATAACACAAGAATCATTAGAGTCCCAGAAACCCAGGAAGAAAATCTCCAGGAAGAATCAACAGTCAAGAACATCATTGCAGAGACACTCCCAGAGCTAAAGATTCTATGCAACCAAATCCTGCATGCCAAAGAAAGCACCCCAAGACACATCCTAATCACAATGACAAATTCCACATATAGGGATAGAATACTGAAAGCAGCAAGATCAAAAAGGGAAATTCCATTCAAAGGAGCATCCTTAAGATTTACAGCATGCCCGTCACAAGAATCCCTTAAGGCCAGAAGGCAGTGTTGGGATATAGTGACAAACTAAGTGAAAAGAATGCTTTATCTAAATACTACACCCAGCCAGACTCATGGAAGAAAATGGACTAGTATATTTATATATAGGCACTCCATCCCAAAAAACTGGATACACATTTGTCTCTAATGCACACGGGTCATTCTCCAGAATAAACCACATGGTGGCCCATAAAACATATCTCCATAAAATCAAGAAGAGAGAAATTGTACAAACTAATTTCACTGACCACAAGGCACTGAAATTAAATGTGAATTACAAAGAAACACAGAAGAAAATCTTTAACACCTGGAAACTAAACAGTTCACTACTTGTCAAATTTCAGAAAAGTTAGAGATTTATCTATAGCAAAGATAAAATGAATTTATTATCAAGAGCTTTCTCCTTTATACTATTTCTTTAGGGGAGCCCAGTGGGATGGTATTTATTAACCACAAAGTCAGAAAAGAACATTTTTCTAAGCATTTTGTTCTCATTTATTTTTAAGTCAATCATTGACCCACCACTAATTTAACAAAGTACCTGGCTCCTCAACAAGTAAATCACATATCTAAAATGATCAGATTCCTGATCTGAATGGAGTTGCGAATGAGGCTAAAGGGAGGAGTTAGAAAGAAGATAGCCATGGGTTGAAACAGTGAGGGAAAAGAAAAAAGTATTAGATAGAGAAGAGATCACTATGACAATAATAGTTGAAAATGATCACTCTGAGACAAGAACTGAATTGAAAAGAAGTAAAGTGATATGCAAGATAAAATACCCCTTCACTAACACTATTGCAAACCAAGGTACCTAAAAGGGAAAAAAAGAGAGTGAGAGAGACAAAGACACACACACACACAGAGAGAGAGAGAGAGAGAGAGAGAGAGAGAGAGAGAGAGAGAGAGAGAGAGAGAGAGAGAGAGAGAGAGAGAGAGAGAGAGAGAGAGAGAGAGAGAGAGAGAGAAGGAACGTGTTTACCATATAGGCAGGCTGGCATGAGGGCAGGAGAGTTAGGCAGGAGAATCACTTGGGAAATTGGTGGCCGAAAAAGAACAACAATGAAGAAATGGATGTTGCACAACTGAATGACAAAAAATTAACTATCAACAAATTTTACCTCCGTATAATGTGATTTAATAAAAAACTATTTTTAAAGATAAGACAACAGTGATGCAAAATGGAGTATATTTCAATTGATTTGTCAACTCCAAGAAATTTATTTGTGGCTTATTCTCCCCACCACCATTTTACTCTTTTCTGGATCTTATATATTTTTTTTAATTTTTATTATGACCAAAGTGCATTACAAATCTTTCACTGCATCATTTAAGGTACATAGTGACAATGAATGAGGGGCATTCCCACCACCAGTGCTGTCCTCCCTCTGCCCCTGTTCCCAGTATGCATCCCATACCTCCCTCCTCTACTGGTCTTCACTTTACAGCTTGTTGTAGATTGAGCATCTATTCCACCGTCATTGGAGATAAAAAGGATAAGAAAAAGGGGAGAAAAAAATTGGTGACAACTACCAAAAAAAGAAAGATGACAGAGAAAAAAAAATAATGGAAGAAAAAAGAAAAAAATGGATCTGGCAAATAAAAATAAAAATAAATCTCTAAATAATTACAAGAGTGAAGAAGAATGAAGAAAGTGGGAGAAAAAAAGAGAAGAAAAACAAAGTAAAAAACTAACAAATCAAAACAAGAAAAAGTATGGGTGCTGGAGTGGTAGGGTTTAGTGTTCCCCCACTTTTTTTTTTTTTTTTTGCATAGGCACAGTAAGCATTAGGGAAGAAAGGGAATTCCCATGGCCTGAGAGATTCAGGGTTTCTCCATCCTTGAAGCATACCATCATGGGATAAACCCCTGGCTCCATATATACTCATTAACCCACCCCAAAGGCTTTTTTGTGATGCCAGGAAAGTTTCCTCTCGGTCGGTGGGAGAAAATCAAGCCACTGTAGCTAGCAATCTTGGTATTTGCACAGGTTATAGGTCAGGGTCTAGGACAGAGTCTCTAAGTTCTAGAGGTGCCTATCCATTGTTGCTGTGGTGTTCAGTCCTCTGTAACACTTGCTCCCTGTTTTTGTTCAGTCCCTAAGCTGAAGTCTAGGATATTATGGATCTTATATTTTTGATTGAAGAAAATTTTTTATTAAAAAATATTTTCTTGGGGCTGGAGAGATAGCATGGAGGTAAGGCGTTTGCCTTTCATGCAGGAGGTCATCGGTTTGAATCCCGGCGTCCCATATGGTCCCCCCGTGCCTGCCAGGAGCAATTTCTGAGCCTGGAGCCAGAAATAACCCCTGAGCACTGCCGGGTGTGACCCAAAAAGCACACAAAAATTTTTTTTCTTGATATCCCTTCCTGCTATCACTTTGAGTAAGATAAGAGAAAGCTTAAAAACAAACAAACCAACAAAAATACCACACAACAAACCTACAGTGCTTCTTTGAAATCCCTTAAAAGATCCTCATAAAGAATTTGCCCCATTTGGATCCTATTTAGCTTTGTAGTTCTCATGCCACATCTCCAAAACCAATAAACAAATAAGTAGTATTATATCACTCACATCACAAAGAGGATTATATTGTATGCTAATGTATACTTCAATATTGTTTAAGAGCTAGAGAAAAGTAGAAAGAATGATGAGTAGTAGAAAAAAAAAACAATGAGTAAATATTGTGTGTTGGCCAAATTCTTAGCATCTGACTTAATCTTTATAACAATCCTGGGTGTAATTTTCTGTTATCTTTGTTAGAGATAAAGCAACACTCTACAATATAAACCAAAAGTGGGTGCACCTGCGCATACACAAACAATTGACCCACGTATTATATTCATCAAAGTGATTAAGTATTACTGCTCTATCAAATTATCCCAAACTTTAAACACTTTAAATACACATGTTCATTACCTAACAGCTATAGAGGCCAGAAACTTTAAACTAAAACTTGAGCCTAAATGGGCTCAAATTATTCATCAGCAGCGCTATTCTTCCTTTTAGAGAGATGCTCCCTTCCTTTCCTACTTCCAGAAACCAACTTTGTTCAGTGGTTTGTGGTTCTGGCATCTCCGAACTCTTGTTCAGTGCAACCTTACTTCATTTTCCTTTCAGGAGTCCTTGAGAGGACACTGATCTCCTAGATAATCAAGCTAACCTCCCATTTCTCCATATTTTTCTAAAAACCTAGTTTTAAGTTCCAATGATTAGAATACAGGTGGGGGACTATTATTCTGCTTACAACATGCAGGCTTGTTTGTTGTTGGAATGAAATCAGGCAATGTGAACACCCACTTATTTACTGCCCACACCTGCAGTTTCTTAAGATTCACAGATACTGTCCAGTGTCTAGTAGAACACACGCCCAACATGTGCAAGGCCTTGAGTTTTAGAACTCACTTCCCTAAAAATGCCTGGGTAACCTCAGCTGCATCCAAACAAAAAATTTCAGGCTGGGGCTTTTTCTCTTCTTCTCCTCTTCCTTCTCCTTCCTTCTTCTTCTCATCCTCCTCCTTCCTTCTCTTCCTTCTCCTCCTCCTTCCTCCTTCTCCTTCTACTCCTCTTTTTCCTTCTCCTCTTTCTCCTTCTCTTCCTCTTCCTCCTTCTCCTTCCTCCTTCTCTTCTTCCTCTTTTTCCTCCTCCTCATTCTCTTCTCCTTTCCTCCTCCTCCTCCTTCTTTAAAAAAAAATTTCAGGCTGGGGCCAGAGTAGGGTTTTTGCCTTGAAAGCAACCAACCCTGGTTCAATCTTCAGCATCCCGTAAGGTCCCTGGAACAGCACCAGGAGTAATCCCTGAGTGCAGAGCCCGGAGTAAGCCTGGAGTATCACCAGGTGTGACCTCAAAACAAAAATTAAAAAAAGAAAAGGAAAAAGAACTTAAAGGCCTGTGTGATATGACAGAGTATCACCGATTCCTTGGATCCTTGGAGAATCAATGGACGAAACTCTGTAAGCCACATAAAAAAGCACAAAGCAACAAAATAACACAATATAAACAATGTAAAGTAATACAAAGAAAGGAAACAAAAGAAAACAATGTGAAACAACACAATAGAGAGGGCTAGACAGATAGTATAACAGGTAGGGGCTGGCATTGCAAGTGGAAACTACAGTTTGATCCCCAGGACCCCATGTAGTCTTGTAAGCCCACCAAGAGTGATCTGAGGGCCAGATGTGTTCCCAACACATAGGACAAAAAACTCATCACAAAACAAAGCCATAGAAACAACGCATAATACTAAAAAATTTTAAATTTCTGGCAGGGAGATCTAAAAGTATGTTAGAAAAATGTGCATAACAATGGATCATTAAGGAGGTTTTTACTTTCCTTTGACCCCTTCTTTGGTATTATTTTAATTAATTCATAGAACACATATTATTTTGGGGTTTTTTTGGGGGGGGCACACCCACTGATGCTCAGGAGTTACTCCTGGCTATGTGCTCAGAAATTCCTCCTGGCTTGGGGGACCATATGGGATCCTGGGGATTGAACCAAGGTCCATCCTAGTTAGCATGTGCAAGGCAAATGCCCTACCACTTGTGCCTCCACTCTGGCCCCAACACATATCAGTTTTCTGAAACTAATATACTTAAAAAAATTAAAAGCTGATGAGGGTCCATGCTTCTGTTAATCTCAGCCATCTGATAACAGTATCATGACCTCATCTAAACCAAACAACTTTTAATAAGACGTTCCCTGTTCCATAGCAAAGACTGGCCACCCAAAGAAAGACAACTAATACTCTGACACTTCATTTGAAACCTTTTTAGTTAGAATGAGGTCTTTTCACCAAAATGTTACTACTAGAAACACAATTTATATTGGTAAGAAAGCATTCTTGAACACCATACTTTATGTAAGTAATTTTTATGACAGAAAGTATGAAAAGTGAAAAAAAAATTCTTATACCAAATAGAATTCTAACATCTGATTTGTATGGAAGGTGTTTGACCTGAATACTCATATCCTTTACACTAAAATCCTTTCCCTGGATGTACTAAAAACTATTTCTTACCAAAATGTATTGCACTGAATGTTTAACTGTAGTAAACATGTATCTAATGAATAGGTACTGCAATGGAGAGTATTTTCTTTCAAACTTTGTAGAATTATCGCCTATTATCCTGAGACACTAACATTGGGGTCTTCTTTCACTAGTTTATGCTTTACATAATTTTATCTGATGCCTCCTCGTACCTGGGATGAAGTCGTCAGCTGGTGTCAAACTGATAAGCATTCTATATTAGTATCCCAGTTACTCTGAAATGTCCCAATATCAAGTATTGTCAGGCTTGCAGATAACTAAGTTTGCTTAATAGAAACAAGTGGTACATGAGTCATGGGCAGGGTGTGCCATTTCAGAAACAAATGCTCAAAGTGAACTCTGCAGTGTACAGAACACTCCTCAGGCAGGTCCCATTGAAAAGAGAAGGTGTAAACAACGTCCTGCACGCCAGAAAACTAATAGATTTGACTTCCATTCAACACAAACAAAAACTTCCTGAATAGTCAATGAGAAATGAACTGCAATCTGCCCAGGTAGGTGAGGCAACAGGATAAGACTCCAAATAGACTTAAATGTTTTATATGACTACAAACATTATTAGAGCAGTTAATGGAATGAAAATGTAAACAGTTGCTGGAATTGGATCCAACAAACATTTACTAAGCACTTACTGTTTTCATTGCTGATAAGAAGCATTTTTCTTTAAAAGAAAAATTTTTTTTTGGTTTTGGGGCCACATTCAATGATGCTCAGAGATTAGTCCTGGCTTTGTATTCAGGCATCACTCCTAGCAGTCTTAGGAGGCCATATGACATACTGGGGATTGAACCTCTGGGTCAATCATTCTACACTCTATAGTAACTCACTGGCCCAGGAAGTGATTTTCCGATAGGGTCTACAATAAAGGCAAGCCAGTCCCTGTCCCAAAGCAGCATATGATGACGTAAGGGGTAAGAAAAAATATAGGAAGGTCATTATTAATAGTAGAAATTTTTCTACAAGGATGGAAAAAAAACCATACAAGATAGGTTTACAGGGATTATGAACCAGTGTTCTGAAGGTGGTTTGTTTGGGAGTGACAAATTTACTATGATTAGGCCTTCTGAAATAGGTAGTATTTGGTACAGGATTTAAAAACTGTAATATAGTTAATAAAATCGCATTCCTCTGGAATGGCTAATAGAGCAATATCTTTCTCTTCACAGTGAGTACTAGCCACAGTGAATCAGGTAAGTAGAGACATTCTGCTCTTTATAACAGGACAAAATATGGAACAAAATAGTCATAAAGATGTTTTTCATGATGGGAGTAGTTTTGTCATGACCTTTTCTGAAATAATCAAAAATAACCACACAGTACAACCTAACCTCTTTTATACCTTTTTCTGAATTAAATGAATATGCACTATTCAGGATCCTGCAGGATTTACCCTGATAATCAGTGCTACAATTTGAACAGTTGTATCACTCCTGTTTAGTTAGATATGGGGTCATTTCTGAGGGATAAACATGAAACAGGCAACTGATATTTTTATTCAAAAACTACATAGGGAGTCAATGTGGAAAATGGGTTTGCTTCTAAACTCAGAATATTTTTTATCAGAAATAAAGCAAGTTTCCTTCTCATTTCATGAAACATTTCTTGCTACATTTTAAAGGGCAGACTTTGGCTCCTCGTAAGACAAAAAGAGAGTAAGTTTATACAGAATAAAGAACTGTGAGGAAAGACATAGTGGGACAAGAAATGCAACATTGAAGTTGAGAAAAAGCACCTAGCTCCTATCAGTGATGAGCTTCAATTCTTCCCACTATCACTGGGGATATGTCATAGGAGTGGGGAGAGACTGAGAGGGAAATTCTTCACATTGTACAGACATTTTGTTGCTACCTGATGTCACATGCCCCACCCCTACTATCATGTCCTAAACAGTATCTCATATTGCCCTTTGGTGGTGGGAATCCCCCTGATTCAATGTAAATATGTACCTGGAATATTACTGAGAACGATATGTAAGCCACTATACCTAATATAAAAATTATATTAAAAAAAGAAGACAGTACGCAACAATAAAAACAGAAGAACAAAGAAAGAAAGAAAGAAAGAAAGAAAGAAAGAAAAAAAGAAAGAAAGAAAGAAAGAAAGAAAGAAAGAAAGAAAGAAAGAAAGAAAGAAAGAAAGAAAGAAAGAAAGAAAGAAAGAAAGAAAGAAAGAAAGACAGAAAGAAAAAAAGAAAGAGAGAAAGAGAGAAAGAAAGAAAGAAAGAGAGAGAGAAAGAAAAGAAAGGAAGGAAGGAAGGAAGGAAGGAAGGAAGGAAGGAAGGAAGGAAGGAAGGAAGGAAGGAAGGAAGGAAGGAAGAAATGCGCTAAGACAGTGATAAGCAACCTGCAGCTCCTGAGCCACATGTGGCTCTTTACACTTTTGAACTTTTTTTTTATTTAAACACCTTGATTACATACATGATTGTGTTTGGGTTTCAGTCATGTAAAGAACACCACCCATCACCAGTGCAAAATTCCCATCACCAATGTCCCAAGTCTCCCTCCTACCCACCCAACCCCCGCCTGTACTCTAAACAGGCTCTCAATTTCCCTCATACAGTCTCATTATTAGGACAGTTCAAAATGTAGTTATTTCTCTAACTAAACTCATCACTCTTTGTGGTGAGCTTCCTGAGGTGAGCTGGAACTTCCAGCTCTTTTCTCTTTTGTGTCAGAAAAAATGCTCCACATCACTAATCATCAGGGAGATGCAAATCAAAACAACGATGACATACCACCTCACACCCCAGAGAATGGCACACATCACAAAGAATGAGAATAAACAGTGTTGGCGGGGATGTGGAGAGAAAGGAACTCTTATCCACTGCTGGTGGGAATACCGTCTAGTTCAACCTTTATGGAAAGCGATATGGAGATTCCTCCAAAAACTGGAAATCGAGCTCCCATATGATCCAGCTATACCACTCCTAGGAATATGCCCTAGGAACACAAAAATACAATACAAAACCCCCTTCATTACACCTATATTCATTGCAGCACTATTTACCATAGCAAGACTCTGGAAACAACCAAGATGCCCTTCAACAGATGAATGGCTAAAGAAACTGTGGTACATATACACAATGGAATATTATGCAGCTGTCAGGAGAGATGAAGTCATGAAATTTTTCTATACATGGATGTACACGGAATCTATTATGCTGAGTAAAATAAGTCAGAGAGAGAGAGAGAGAAACGCAGAATTGTCTCACTCATCTATGGGTTTTAAGAAAAATGAAAGACATTCTTGCAATAATAATTTTCAGACTTTTGAACTTTTGAGTTGGCTCTTCTGTGTGCCTGGCAGGCTCTCCAGGAGTCAGGTCTCTGCTCCTAGCCTCTGTCAGTGCTTGTCCTGTGTGCAGCCCAGTGGCTGGCTCCAAGAGTGTAAGATGATACCCCATATCAACCCTAAACAAAGGTGTTCCTCCAATATCATCATTTCTTAAACCTCTTCCTTTGATATGTAAAAGTCCACTGAATATGTACATTTGTCTCTCTCTCTCTCTTGACCTGAAGCCTCCTGGTATTGGGAATTGGCTTTAATAAAGAAAGAGATGTTCTAGCTTTTGGGGCTTGAGGCAGAAAGTACAAGGTAAAAAGGCCATGGACTCCATGATCATTCTTTTCTGGCTAGCTTGGTTTATTATTTCTTTCCTGCTACCCTGCTTCTTCAGACCAGGTTGGGTGGGGTTTAGAAATACAGTGCCTGGAGTGATCTTAAAACACATATTTTATTTTGCACAAGAGTGGGCATCTTCCATGAAGGGATTCTCAACCCAGAGTTTTCTTTTCTGTGGATTCTCATGTTCAGAGTACTCATGATTAAAGTTGTGAGCTAATGCCCTTAAATGCTTTTTTTCATATTGATTATGACTTTCTGCATAATATAAGTGCCAATCAGAAATTTTTTGCAAGAGTGGAAACATTTCAATATCTCCTTCTCAAACACAGCTACCCCAGAATCAGATTCCTTTTTGAACACATCCATCTTATGTCTCACTGTAAAAACTACTTGTGAAACTCCCCTGCAGAGAAATATTAAATTCATAGAGAAAATGAATAATGTCTGCCAAATACAAAAGCTTAGCTACCCATTCATTGTCCAACTGGGGCTGTACAAAGTCAGTTCTGCTCTCACAGGAACTGCACTATTCTTCTCCCTTGCCAACAAGGCGAGAGAGCACCCTTCCCTTGAACAGCCACTTCACTTCTTCATGGAGAAGATGCTAGTAGTGGGCATCCATACTCTCACCCGGGGTGGTGAATAGCCTGGATTTGATCACAATTGTGAATTTTACAAATTATCTTTACTGTGTCATCTCTCATAGAGTTTAGTTCAGCAGGGAGTTTTTCTGAATCCAATCTATCATACAATGAGTGGATACAATGTACGGGTGTGCAACTTCTGTTTCTTGTGACTACACAAAAACACTGAGCCATGCACAGTGCATCATCTGTACATACATTAACACATCAGATTATTATGCGGAGTGAAATGAGTCAGAAGGAGAGGTGTAGACACAGAATAATCATTTGTGGCATATAAGAATAATAAATGGCAATATGGTAATACTATCTAGAGAAAATAGGGATGAGGGACAGGAGGACTAGTCCATGATAGGAAGCTTGCCAAAAAAAGTGCTGAGTTCAGTTAGAATAGAGAAAGATACATTATGTCATAGATAGTTTGAACATATAACTCTGGACAAGAACTGGATGCTAAAAATGGATAAGTGACATGCATGGCACTTTTTAATTAACAATATTGCAAACCACTGTGTCATAAAGGAAATTTTGCAAACTTCAGTGTCAGAAATGAAAAGAGAGACAGAGAGAAAAAAGGAAAATGCCTGCCCCTGACATAGGCAGAGGAGGGTGAAGGGTAAGGAAACAAGGGACATTGGTGGTGGGAAAGTGCACTGGTGAAGGATAGTGTACAATCTGATTGAAACTTAAGTATGAATAATTTTGTAACAAATATGCTTAAATAAAAATTATTTTAAAAATGTTTTAGGCACTCTATTATAATTTCTTTATGATATATTATATGCCTTTAGAAACTGCTTTTTTTGTGTATGTGTATTTTAGTTTGGTTACTTGCAGCACACATTAAAGTGTCAATAGATTTTTTTTCCTTTCAGTGAAATCACTACTTTTCTCTGTAACACTGTCCTTGCTTTTAAAGATTGTTAAAAGGTTTTTCTCTTTTACCTGTTTCATCTCCATATTGTAGGGTTTCAAATTTTCAGCACCTTTTGGTTATCAAGAGGAAACGTTTTGAAATGTTTTGCTTCCTTATTATCAGAAATCAAACATTTTTCCTCAAGAAGGGTGTTCACTATCCAGAATTAACAAACGATCAGTGGAATCAAAAAACTGTATTTTATGGTGGATGTTACTTCACATCTAAATCAGCTTAATCATAAGCTACGGGGGAAAGGAAACCATTTTTTCTATGTTAGAAGAAGTTATTTCGTTTGAAAACAAATTATCTGTTTTTGCTGAATATTTTGACAGAGAGACTTTGATTCACCTTCCAAGTCTGTTGAAACATCGCCAAGAAAATAATTCTGATATTGACATTACCTATTTTAAAACAGCACTTTTAAATATAATGGAAGCTTTTCTCAAGAGGTTTCAGGATTTCAGAAACAGCAAAGTGACGTTGGTCTGTGTTAAAAAGACCTCTGGATGCCACTGTAACGGAATTAAATTTTTCTCCCTTTAATATTGACATTGGCAACTTTGAAATACAATTTCTGGATTTATAAAACAAAGAACTGTGGGGCTCTAAATTTGAATGTCTTTGTGCTAATTTAGAAAGATTGGAGAAACACAAATGTGAACTTAGTTCACAGCACAAGTGGTCTGCTTTGAAAGACCTGGAGAAGGAAGATATGTTGATTTGTAACACCTGGAATAGTTAGTATTCCTGACTCATATAAACAACTGAAAAAGCTAGCATTTGCTGTTTTTTCCTTGTTTGGGTCTACATATTTATGCGAACAATCATTTTCAAACCTGAATCTTATCAAGAGTAAATTGAGAAATCGTGTCATTATGAGAACCTGGAATCGTGCCTAAAATTAAAAACCACAACATACAAACCTGACTTACTCAAACTATCCAAGGAAATGCAAGGCCAATTTTCCCATTAGTTTTTGTGACTTTGTCAGTCATTGTCAGGATGTAATTTTCTCTACATTGTAATGCAAATTTTATGGAATTTAATGTTATCAACAAATAATATCATTCTAAAGTTTTTGTTTTATTAGTTGTGTTATTTGTATCCTCCCAACCTATGTGGATACTTGCTTACTGAATAAAGGTTGGTTGACTCAAGGGAGGCTATCTGGTCTCAATTGCCAAGATAATAACTGCCTATTTGCATTTTCCCTGAAAAACAGTCCCAGCACCAGTGCCTCACATACCCTAGTCATTAAACTTGTATTTAACTCCTGACCACACCATTCACCTACAAAAACAGGTCATCACCTGGCAATGAAATTACTTTTTTACTGTTTGTTTAAGCAGAACACACCTTTCTGAAGTTTCAACTTTGCAACTGTTTGAAGACTAGAGACCCACTGTATCCTAGGCACAGCCATACATGTCACCAAAACTAATTTTAAAGAAAGCTTTTTTATCTCAGTTCTGACCTAGAATCAAGGCTGATAAACAAGAATATAGTTATTGTTTATTCTATAATAAAAGCATTATTTTTGCATTTAGAGTATTTGACAGCTATTCCAGGTAAGTTAGTTTCTTCTTTCTCTTTCTCTTTTTCTTTCTTTCTTTCTCTCTTTCTCTCTTTCTTTCTTTCTTTCTTTCTTTCTTTCTTTCTTTCTTTCTTTCTTTCTTTCTTTCTTTCTTTCTTTCTTTCTTTCTTTCTTTCTTTCTTTCTTCTTCCTTCCTTTCTTCCTTCCTTCCTTCCTTCCTTCCTTCCTTCCTTCCTTCCTTCCTTCCTTCCTTCCTTCCTTCCTTCCTTCCTTCCTTCCTTCCTTCCTTCCTTCCTTCCTTCCTTCCTTCCTTCCTTCCTTCCTTCCTTCCTTCCTTCTTTCTTTCTTTCTTTCTTTCTTTCTTTCTTTCTTTCTGTTTTTTGGGCCACACCCGGCATTGCTCAGGGGTTACTCCTGGCTGTCTGCTCAGTAATAACTCCTGGCAGGCACAGGGGACCATGTGGGACATCGGGATTCGAACCAACCACCTTTGGTCCTGGATCGGCTGCTTGCAAGGCAAATGCCGCTATGCTATCTCTCCGGGCCTATAAGTTTCTTTCTTAATCATTCTTCTTTAGTTCCATAGCTGCAAGAAAAGTTATACATCATTTTTTTTTCTTTTCTGGAGGTGTTGTTTTAGGCCATAACTAGCAGTGCTTAGGGCTGATTCCTAGCTCTATGCTCAAGTTTCACTCCTGATGGGGATGGGAAATCCTATATGTATTACTGGGAATCAAATCTTTGATTAGTCACATACAAGGTAAGTAAGTGCCTTGCCTGTACTAACACTTCAATCCCTAAACTGTTCTTTCTTAATATCAAAATGTCACTGACTTAACTTTCAAAAGTAATTTGGAGATGCTATCTTGTAACCCTTCTTTTCCATTTATTTTTTTTATATTTCTTACTTCATGTTTTTTTTTCTTTTTTTTATCAGCATAAAAATCATTTGAAGTCCAAAATATATGAACTAAAAATTGTCTTAAATTTTCTAAAGATCAAGTTGATATGGTAGGACTGGTAGGATAGTTCTGGAGAAATAGGTCATTTAATTGATCATCTTTAGATCTTATCATCTGAAAAGGTCTACAGTAAAAACAGATAATGAGATGAAGGATGGGAGGAAACAGCATATAACAGAAGTTTATAGGAGGCAAAGAACCAATGCCCATAAAGAATAAATGGGGTCTCACTCACACATAAGTGGCCATGGTCTGAAACTAAGAAAAGCTGAGGGGCAGAGAATACTTGTGGTGCATCCCAGAGATGCTCAGTGACAGGTTACTGAAGTAGGCTCCATCTAGGACAGGGCTCTCAAACTCTCGGCCCGTGGGCTGTTTGCAGCCCCCTGTACAACATTTTGTGGCCCATGACCGCCTTCAAATATCGCAGTATTTGCGATTATTCGCTTACTGAATAATCGCAATAAAAATTGCATTAGTAAGAAAAAAATCACATTAAACATTCGTATACCCCGAGCAGTTCTGTTCGGGGTATGCAAGTGTTTAATACAATTTTTTTGCGATTTTTTTCTTACTAATGCAATTTTTTATTGCGAATATTCAGTAAGCAAAATCCCTTATGCGGCCCTGCCTCACCCCGACTTTGCCTCCTGCGGCCCCCAGGTAAATTGAGTTTGAGACCTCTGATCTAGGACATAGGTAACTATGTCTAGACTCCACCTAGGACATAGGTAACTGTAGTGTAGTTGTAGATTTTAGACCAGAAAAGTATACAGTGGATAGAGAACAGAGTAGGGAGAAAATATGGATATTGTAATATGGGCCAGGCTTTGAGGGACAGAATGAGTGACGTAGTACATTGGTAACTTAGAAATTAACCTGGCAGTATTCAGAGCACCATGTGAAATGCTATGATTGAAAGCTGGAGCCTATTTAATAAAGTTGTTTGCTTGAAGAATAGTCCTCCATCCTTTGACTTTGAGTCTCTGTTTGTTATTACTATGCAAATGTGTTTCTTGTAAGCAGCAAAATGTTAGATTAAATTTTCTAATTCATTTTGCCAGTTTCTGTTAACTGATGATTTAGTCCATTAACATTAAGATAAATTATAGTTATGGGATTTTGTACCAATTTTTGGGTAAAAAATTTTGGTGTGTCTATTGGGTCTGTCTTGTCTTAAAGTAGATCCTTTAGTTTTTCTTTTGAAGTTAGTTTTGAGTCAATAAAGTTCCTGAGCTGTTGCTTACCCATGAAACAGTTTATCTTTCCTTCAAACCTGAATGAATGTCTAGTTGGGTGGTTTCAGTAATTTATTTTTCCACTATATTCCACCACTGCCTCTGAGCCTGGAGGGTTGCTTATAATTAACATGTTGTAAATCTGAATTTTGCTTCTTTCATTGATCTTGCTTCTTTCACTATTATATCTGTGGTTTTCACCATTGTAACTAGGATGTGCCATAGAGTTATTTTAATTTGTTCTTTTTTAGGTTTTCAGATGTACAAGATGTGGGTGCATGCATCATTCATTTCTGGGAAGTTCTTAGCAATGTCTTTGACTGTTGCTTCTTCATAAGGGTTTTCTTTCTGCCTCTCTGGTACCCCATTGATCCTTATGTTGTTACTATTGAATTTATCCCATGGGTCTACTGTCAACTATTTTGACTATTTGCTTATTTTGAGGATTTTTTTCCATCTTCTTTTCTTTTTAAGACTTTTTCTCAGTTTCTTCTGTTTTTCTGTTGATATCAGCTCATCTTCCAGATCACTGATTCTGTGCTCAGCAGCTGTTCCTCTGCTGGTGAGGCTTTCCAGTGAATTTTTTTTTTACCTTCTAAGTTTTTCAGACCTTTTATTTCTGTTCGAAGTTCTCTTATTTCTACACTTACCTCCCATTGAGTTTTATTGGTTGTTCATTTTGTCCATTCCATAGTTTCTTTGAGTTCTTTGAACATTCTCTGCATTTTTCTCTATAGTCCTTATCATGAACCTATATAAGTGGCTGATGTTAGTTGAATTCTAAGAACTACTATCTTCATTCACTCAGTGTGGTGGGATTCTGTGTTTTCTTCCCACTGTGAACTTTGTAGAATGGTACTATTTTTATGTGTTGTGGTGCAACTCCTGCCCTGAAGAAATGTGTTATTACAAAGCAAAGCAGAAGAGGTGCTCTCTTCTCTCAGATACACGAGCCTAACTTCACAATGTCTCTTTTTAGTCCAAACATTACCCAACATCACCACAACTGCTAGGTTTTTTCTTGTCTGTCTCAGGAAAAGCTTTTCTCTCAGTGTAGGAACTTTAGTTTAAAATGCTGGCTGGACCCGAGGCCCAGCCTGGGTCATCCTGATGGGGGTGGCTGGAGTCAGGAGAATAGATGTCTGCAAGCTGTGTGGTTCCCCAGCCTCACTATCTCTGTTGGCAATCTCTTGTAGAAATCTCTTGTCTCACAGCAGCACCACTGCTACTCTTATGGCCAAATTGTGGGTCCTCCAGCAGCACTTAGCTGTGCCCTGTTACTCCCCAGGTGCTAATGTCTGGATTATGCCAGCTCAGCAAGAAGATGGGAGTCTGTGTCTGTACCAATAACATTGAGTCCTGCTACCCTAAAACCAAGTCAAGTACCACTTTCTAACAGTCTCTGAACCTCACTGCCACTGTTGCTGGTAGCTGACATATCAGAACCCTCCTTTCCTGCATAGCCTTGCCCCTGTTCATACCCTCAGCACTAATATCTGCCAAGGCAAGTTTTGCTCTGATGGTCTGTGCCAAGCTCACAGTTCGATTCTTACAAATCATTTTTCTGGGGGGTCACATGCTGTACTTAGGAACTACTCCTGGTGGGCTCAGGAGACCATATGAGATGCTGTGGTTTGAATCCTGGTTGTCCACTTGTAAAGCAAATGTCATACCTACTCACTGTACTATAGTTCTGGCTCCACAAATCAACTTTTCAAAAAGCAACCCCTTTCATACAGTTTTTAAGCAAAAAGACAGTGTCTAGAAGAAAAAAGTTATAGAAAAAAATTAACATTTTAAATGAATTAAGTACTTTAGTAGTTAAATAGCTAATTTTGATAAATTCATTCTTGGAAAATATGAACAGCCATGATGGTTCCAATATAGAAGGTCGCAGTGCACAGAATGACACATCGCAGACTGTCAGTGGAGATAAAAATCTTATTAAAACCAATTCACTTTGACTAGACATTCTGACTCCTAGAAGCACACCCAAAGAAAATCATCAGTTAGGTGTGAGAAATGAACGATCAAGAAGAGTCTCTTGCAGGGCTGTTTATAGAAAAGACAACTGCAGAGGGATTAAGGGCTTGGAGTGCTGGAGTCAGGCTGGCTGGATCCAGAATTCTGACTAACCTTTTCCTGGTCATGTAACCAGAAGTTACAGCCTGTACTGCAGTGTGAGGCAGATATAATAATAACAGTACCTGTCTCAAAGTGCCTTAAGAATAAAATCAGTGAAAAACAAAAGTACTTAGAACTTAAACTAAATAAATAAGTAAATAATAACTTCCATTATTATTATTGCAAGAAAAATTATAAAATACCACTACTGAGCGACTTTAATAAAATTAACTGATCAAAAGATCTGAATGCATCATAATGTTACTAGAAATGGCATAATATATTTATATACATAAATAAAACTTTATAATCTTAATCTTAACAAAAATTAATATTTTGCATCAAATGTATAGTGCTACATTATTTCATCACCTTATTATTAAATATAATTTAATAGAAATATATTATTAATATGTATGTGCATATACTTATATATACAGAATGAATATGGAAGCATATAAGTTGACATATGATCACTTCTCAGTAAAGTGAGACTGACATATGAACAATGATTCTGGAGTTAGAATATGGGATGATGTTTTTATTTTAACTAAAAAATTGTTTTTCCATGATTATATGTTACTTTTCAATTGAAGTTACAATCAAGGGATTGCCCAGTAGAGAAAATACTTGCTTTATACAAAGCCAACCATGATTTGGTCACTGGTACCTAGATAAGGCATCACCAGGAGTGATACCTGAGTATAGAGTCAAAAGTAAGCTCCGCCTGAGTACTGCAGAGTGGCCCAAACACCAATCATAAAAAAGAAAACATACACAGTTTTTAGAAAAAGACAACTGAAAAGCAAGTTATCATAGTTACAAATAATAACAATACTAACAACAAAAGCATACCCAAGAAGAACAACTAGAAAAGGTTAAAGAGATTTAAGCAGAGAAAAAGCAAACTTTCCAATAATCTAAACTTTAATGTGCTAAAAATAATCTAAAATTTAATGTGCTAAAAATATTCTAAAATTTAATATGCTAAAAATGTGTATGAAAGAGAGCAATGACAAAATAATGCTAAAACTTAAGCAAACTATTTGCACTTATAAATAAATAAATAAATATGCTAACAGGCTATAAATACATGATTATGTGAGACCTGGATTGGGCTTCATTTTTAAAACTTTTCAAAATCTTTTCAAAATTCCTCTGGGGGGCCGGAGAGATAGCATGGAGGTAAGGCGTTTGCCTTTCATGCAGGAGGTCATCGGTTCGAATCCCGGCACCCCATTTGGTCCCCTGTGCCTGCCAGGAGCAATTTCTGAGCCTGGAGCCAGGAATAACCCCTGAGCACTGCCAGGTGTGACCCAAAAACCAAAAAAAAAAAAAAAAAAAGAGCTTCAAAATTCCTCTGGAAGATTGAATGCAGTGAACAATGATTCAGAACAGAAATGAGTCATCACAGATCCACATACAAACCTCACTATGTAGAAAATTAGTATGTCACAAAACTGACACTGAAAAGTAGCAAGAAAATAAATTCACTCAATATGTTTTGGTAACAATAGGCAATCTACTTGAAGAAAAATTGAACTGGCTTCATACATAGATGTCATAAAATTATTACTACAAAAACCATTATAGAATGAAAAGTTAATTACTGAAAAAGTAGAAAAGTAATAAAAATATCTCTACTGTAATGCATCTCTATTATTAAGTTTGATCACATTTAGAAAGAAATCTTATTTAGAAATATTAAGATAAAATCACCATTATCTTTTCTCCTCTTTGTGAGCTGTTTAATAAGGTATTTTGGTGAAAGAGTCCCTCTCCATCTTTCCTTCCCTTTGTTATTTGTTAAATAAGGAAGTTTGTAGAAGTGTTCCTCCATTTAACGTTTATATAAGAACCAAGTCAATTGGATTGTTGGGCTTGTTCTAGCATCTCCATAGGCACCAATCTCGCCAAGTGATACTGTTCTTCCTTTGCATAGGTACATTAAAATGGGAAATTATATACAAACATGTCCTTATCTTATAAAGATGGGAACACACAAATTTTCTTAAATGGTGACAATTGTGTCCGCTATCTTAAGTTAGATTGTTTATTTTCCCCACTTTTTATCTTTCTTTCTCTTTGTGAACTGTTAATAAGAATTTTGGTGAAAGAGTCCCTCAGTTTAATGCTTATGTTTGAATCAAGTCACAGGGATTGTTGGACTTGTTCTTGCGGCCCCCTTATGCACTGATAACGCCAGGTGGCATTATTCCTTGTTTGCATGGGCACATTAAAATGGAAAATACTATATATACAAATAAGTTCTTATCTAATAGAGATAGGAACACACAAATCTTGTGGTGCAATGGAATCTTACACCCTGAACATTGACATGATGACCTGGCACAGGCCTCAAGAGGTTTGGGCATTTTCCAGTCACCCCTGAACCAGGGAAGCCATCTATGAATCATCCAAAGTTGTCTATATTACCTGGAAGAATTCCTCTACTAGGGAAGACCCTACTGCTGCTATGACATCGATTTACTCAAAAGAGTCTTCCCTTAACACTGAGACTATTTAAACAACAACAACAACAACAACAACGACCTGCATACTGGACAGGGCTTTCTGCATTGCCCTTTAATTCTGAGTTGAAATTAGATGCTGCTCCGCACCATCCTGACTTCAATGTAGAATATACAGATTCCGGGATCTTCAATACAGAAACATGATACCAACAACAGAAACTGTGAAAAATATAACAGTATGGGCACTACAGACAATGACCTGGATTGGACAAACTAGTTTGCCTGGAGCCTAGAAATGGTTTTATGTCAGGAAACTTTAGGGGTAGGGTCTCCTTGTACTTAGGCCGAAGTTTTCCTTTCCATGACCCCCAAACTTTGGTGGGCCCATGCAAACGATAATTGCCACTCTAACATTGTTTTTACAATGCTCCTTTGACTCTAAACCTTTAAGAAACTACTAGTAAAAATATCTGGAACTGCAAAAAAAAAAAATGGTTTTCATTAGTGTTAACATATATGCTTTTAGTTACACTAGCATTCTGGGGGATAAAGAGGGGAGATAAGGGATATATGCTTGGGAATAGGGATGAAGGGAGGACAACACTGGTGGTGGAAAGGCTCTCATTTATTGTCACTGTGTACCTTAAATATCACTGTGTAAGATTTGTGATTCACTTGGCCACAATAAAAATTAAAAAAAAATCAACATAAATAAGAGATGAAAATTTTAAATATGCCCAAATTTAACAAATTTAATTCAACAAAACATCATAAACAAAGCTAAAAGACAAATAACATTTTTGCAATTTTTATAATTAAAGGTGAAATAAATGACATTGGTCACAAAGAGAATGAATTTCCCAGGATGCTAAGTCAGTCATGGTAGTAATATAAAAATAAATGACTGCCTTTTAGTTGGGAAGGTCATTGGAATAGGCAGAAGAAAGGAATGATGAGGGGTGTTGCTCAGTTATATTCCAGTGCTCTGAGGTGATCCTCTGAACTCTCACAGCATCTGGGAAGGGGGAAGTCAAACATTTACCTCAATAATTTGATGTTTTGAATTTGAATTTTGCATATCTTGAGTGGTTTCTTCCTCTAAGATCTATTTTATATGAATTTAACATGTGCATTTTGTTTGTGTAGCCAACATTTTAAGTATTAAAGACAAAGATTTGGTATTTTAAAAGACTTCTTTCATAGGGTTGGTGAAGATGCAAGGGATTGAGTATGAACTTTGCATACAGGAGACCATGGCATGATTCCTGGTACTGCATATTTTCAGCTCACTGCCAGGTGCAATCTCTATGGACTCAGCAGGGAGTAGCCTCTGAAAACCACCAGTTGTATTGGCCAATAAAAACAAAATAATCCCCACATGAATGTATTATATTTTATTATTATATTTAATTTTTTTTATTGTACTTAATTTTTTTATCTTGAAAATAGTCATCCTGGCCCTGAGTCTCTCATATATAGAGGGCTATTTTGTGGATAGAAGGAGGAGAATTGTGGTGGAAAAAATCTACTCCAAAACTACTAGTTCTCCTCTAGACAGCCCTCAGCATAAACTATAGAAGTTCCTTTTCTTCATAAAGTCATGCCTATTTTTTTCAATTAACAAGAGAACAATGGCTTCCTAAATGACTAAAAATATTCCCATAAAGCAGTTATGAGTGGCCTGACCTCTGTGATATATTCCATAGATCAAAACTTGGCACAATGTGGGAGAGTGGTTAGATCATATGAGAGACCACTGACAATGATAGTGTGAAGCGATCATTCTAAACAAGAACTGTGAGTTGAAAAGTGGAGAAATAATCTGCATGATAACAGTAACAAACCACAGTGCCCAAAAGTAAAAAAGAAAAAAAGTGTCAGCTGTAGAGGTAGGTAGGCGGGGAGGGGCACTAGGGACCCTGGTGGAGGAAAGTGGACACTGGATAAGGGATGGGTGTACTATGAAAACTGTACAACTGAAAAACTTTATAATTTTGTACCTCACCAAGATTCAATTATTTAAAAAAAAAGGAGTCAGAGAGAATTCAGCAAGAAGGTGCTGAATTACCTTATAAAAAGCTAACCTAGTTTTCATCCCCAGCACCACCAAGAATAATCCCTGAATGTAGAGTCCTGAGCACTGCTGGGTGGGGCCCCCCAACAATGAAAAAGAGTGAGTTATGCAGATGTTGTATTTAGAGTCACAGTCACAGTCTGGATGCTCCCTGCACTCTTTTTTCATTGAAAAGACTAAAGTGCTAAAGAATTGGTCTATGGAACTAATGATAGGGTAGAGTGGGAAGTGAAGGAAACACTGGGGGAGGTTGTAGTGTGGGGACTGCTATGTTTATGAAACCCTATCATTAACAACATTGTGAATCATGGTGCCTCAAATTAAACACACACACACACACACACACACACACACACACACATACCTCTGTGCTCATCATTAAAGAAATGAAAAAATCAGGGCAAATTCAATTATTTAAAGGATGAAATACATGAATTATTGACATGGAAAGTTCCAGTGCGCCATCAAAACTATTAAGCTTCAAAATATATGCTCCATTAGCCTATTACTATTTTAAAATACATTTAAGGTTTTATAAAAAAAATATTTCTAGGGAGGAGAAACTAGATTGAAAGACTAGTGAAGGATATTTTATTGTTTTAAATTTACATGTATATACATTGTTTAATAATTTAACATATCTGTAATCATCCAAACTGAATAAACTTGTAACTGAAAGCACATAATGAATATCTGGCAATTAGGAGTCACCTAGAAGTCTGGCAACCATAATAACCACCAAAAATCGCATATTTTGATAGGGAGCCAAACGTAGTTCCAAGACCCAGGTGATGCCAGTGATGGAACCAGGAGTACTTGCATACAAAGCATGTGCTAAAACCCTTTTAAACTCTTTTCCCAGCCCTTTACTTTTCAGTCAGTATCATTTTATATTTAAAGTTATTTAGATATATGTACGTATATATCCATATGGGAAAAAGTGATAGCATAGCCACTAGGGTATTTGCCTTTATGTGGCTGACCTGGATTCGATTCCTAGCATTTCATATGGCCTTCTGAGTACTTCCAGGAATAATTCCTGAGTGCAGAGCCAGGGGTAACTTCTGATCAATACCAGGTGTAGCCCCAAAACAAAAAACTCATCAAATTGTGAGGGCTTACTCCTGGCTCTGTGACTCCTGGTAGAATCATATGGGATGAAAGGGATCAAATGCTTCAGCCTTAAAAGTTTGTTTTCTTTCTGAAAGTAACATTATTTTAGGAGTTTTCCTTTCTAGAAAAACAACTTTCTATTTTTTACCTATTAAGCATACAATAATGCATTTACCTCAGTTATTAAAGAGCACACTGACTTTTAGTGGTGCAAGTGAGAAAATTACCATTGAATGGCAGTTTTCCACTAATCATCTTTATAAAAAGTGCTCATTAGAGTTGAAGATTCACTTTTACTTCAGTAAACTAAGAAATTTTAAGGACAAAAACATCCCTCTGCTTCAGTGTTAATCTGACAAAGGAAATGCTATCATTCTAGTGTACTAAACAAATATTATCTGCTGAAAACATGACCTTCAACTCAGTTATAAGAGTCCTATGCTGTGGCTTCTATGTAAGTTCAGACATTGTCTGAGGTCCTCAATATAAAATATGTGGGGACTATTTGAAATATGTTGTCTAACACTTCTACCATATCTTGGGGCTAGCAGGATAGTACAGCAGGTAAGGCACTTGCTTTCCAGAAGATCCCCTCAGCAACACCAAAATTAATTACTGACTGCTGAGCCAGGAGTAGCCGTGTATATTGCCAGATATGAACCAAAAACTTAAAAAAATGACTTCTAACATACCAAATAAAATTACTTTATTTAAATTTTAAATATCTAAGATTCTAACAGAAATAGTGAAGGTCCACAGAGACTGGCACACATCACAAAGAACAAGAACAACCATGAAAAAATGTTTCACATCACTAATCATCAAAACAACTATGAGGTACCATCGCATGCCACAGAGATTGGCGCACATCACGAAGAATGAGAACAAGCAGTACTGGCGGGATATGGAGAGAAAGGAACTCTAATCCACTGCTGGTGGGAATGCCGTCGAGTTCAACCTTTATGGAAAGCTATATGGAGATTCCTCCAAAACCTGAAAATTGAGCTTCCATTTGACCCAGCTATACCACTCCTAGGGATATACCCTAGGAACACAAGAATACAATACAAAATCCCTTCCTCATACCTATATTCATTGCCACGCTATTCACAATAGCCGGACTCTGGAAACAACCAAGATGCCCTTCAACAGATGAATGGCTAAAGAAGCTGTGGCACATATACACAATGGAATATTATGCAGCAGTCAGGAGAGATGAAGTCATGAAATTGTCCTATACATGATGTACATGGAATCTATTATGCTGAGTGATATAAGTCAGAGAGTGAGAGAGAGAAAGACGCAGAATGGTCTCACTCATCTATGGGTTTTAAGAAAAATGAAAGACATTCTTGCAATAATTTTCAGAGACAAAAGAGAAGGCTGGAAGTTCCAACTCACTAAATGAAGCTCACCACGAAGAATGATGAGTGCACTTAGAGAAATAACTACACTGAGAACTATCTTAACAATGGGAATGAATGAGGAAAGGATAAAGCCTGTCTAGAATACAGGCGGGGATGGGGTGGGGAGGAGGGAGATTTGGGGCATTGGTAATGGGAATGTTGCACTGGTGAAGGGTGATGTTCTTTACATGAATGAAACCCAACCACAATCATGTTTGTAATCAAGGCGTTTAAAACAAAAACAAAAACAAGTACAAGAACAACCAGTGCTGGTGCAGATGCAGAGAGAAAGAAATTTTCATTTACTGCTGGTGGGAATGCCATCTAGTCCAGCGTTTCATGAAAACAATATGAATATTCCTCAGAAAAACTAGAAATTGATCTTCTATATGATCCAATAATACCACCCCTAGGGATATACCCTAGGAACACAAAAACGCATTATGAAAATGTTCTCTGCATTCCTATCACATCACTATTTCCAATAGCCAAAATCTGGAAACAACCCAGGTGCCCAACAAAAGAAAAGTGGCTAAAGAAATCTTGGTACATTTCCATAATGGAATACTACACAGCTATTAGGAAAAATAAAGCCATAAAGTTTTCCTATACATGAATGTACCTGGAGATTATTATACTGAGTAAAATGAGTCAGAGGGAGAGAGACATAGAATAGTCTCATTCATCTGTAAGATATAAGAAAAATAAAAGACAATATGGTAATAGTACTCAGAGACAATAGAGATGAGAGCCAGGAGGACCAGATCATTATATGAAGTTAACCAGAAAGAGCAGAGAGCACAGTTAGAGCACTAACTGAGCATTGACAGCTACCAAAACCATGATAATAGTAGTGAGAGAGAACAGTAGAATGCCTGACCCAAAGACAGGCAGGGAGTGGAGGAGGAGGGAAATGGGAACATTGCTGTCAGGAAAATTACACTGGTAAAAGATGGTGTACATTTGATGACTGAAACCCAACTATGAACATTTTTGTAACCACAGTGCTTAAATAAAAAATTATTAAACGGGAACAATAAATATCTTACAAATAAAACATTGATCAAAAGAAATAGTGAAGCCTCCCTTTGCTAGACTTCTGGAGTCCTATCTGTAGTGCTCTATATTTAGCCAGTCTATCTGGGGACCACAATATTACTGGTTTTAAGTAACTGAATCTTTGGATTAATGAATATACAAATACACAGTTTAAAAAAAATTTAAAGTCAACAAAATACCTAGATGAGAATGTCTGAGTGCTTTTAAATGAATGAGTATTCTTATTCTCCCTCCCTTCTCTTTAACTAGAAAAAAAGTGTTTCATCAATGGGGTTAATAGCAGAATTAAATGCATGATTTTTTAATTTATTGTTATTTATACAATCATGTTTTGTATCTATCAAAAGATCTTGTGGCTAGATGTGTGTCATGTACAAAGATGTTGTTATTCTAGACTGGTTTTCCTGTAGCTGAGAAAAAAATTAATGTAGAAAAAAATTCCATGTTTTTGTTTAAAAAATGTGTATGCTATGTTCTGTCTTTTTTTTTTTACAATTATTTGAACGTTATCATTAATCAGTCAAAAATTATATTCTGTGTCACATTATTTCTGTCAGTTTTTCTTTTAGTTTTAATGCATATTTGAAAAGTGAAACTTATCTCTAGAATGTTAAATAGTTTTAAATACTCTAAATATTTGATATTCAATTAAAAAAACCTCAAAACTAGGAGAAAAACTAAGAGTGAATTATCAAGAGCAAGACAGAGGTTACCAACGTCAAGGGTATTTAGTTTTATACATCTAAATTATACTTCCAGTCCTAGTGAATGTAATAAGTAGTAAAGAAAATGTGTTCTAGTTGGATAGTACGAGAAAGCCCCCACAAACTTACTGGAAACAATTTGGTCCAAATACAGTGGCAAGATTGTGGATGTCCATGCGATTTTGCTCCTTGTGCTCAGCTACTTTCCTCAAGAACTGGCAAAGATACTTGAGGAGGCAGTAGTGAGTGCCTGGCAGCTCTCGTATTAAATCTTTTAAATGAGTCTCCTGAGCACCAATGTTGTCATCTACAAAGAAAAAGAACAACAAAACTGTTCTCCAGAATATTTCACAGTGACAAAAAAAAAAACCCCAAACATCCATATATAAATAATTATTTATTTATTATTTATTATTTATTCAGAAAAGAAATCCTTAAGATCTTGAGACTGAGCTAGACTTTTATTTTTAAGGACAGTTTGTTCTCTCTAGCAATCCTTAGCATTAAACTATTTTTATATAAAAGAAATACTAACATATTCAAGATAACACCCCCAAACCTTGAGCTGTCTTCAATACTTAAAGAGGACTTAGACTTTAATTTTGGGTTTTCCTTTCCAAAATTCAAAAATAATTGAATTTATCCATAACAGAATCTTTCATTTGGTTTCAGTCTCCAGGTTTGCTGAAAACAAGATTCTCTTGACTAAAAAAATTTGTCACCAGAGATATTTCTAGCCACTATGAGTGAGATTAAACTTAATCAGTTTGTTTGTTGTTTTTTTTTTAGTTTTCTACACAGAAAAATTGAAGAAAAAAATCCATTCTTCTATGACTTTTTATCTCTCACACTAATAGGAATTTAGAATTTGTTACTGCCTCTCACTCAATAGCATAATAAAGTAGTAATAAAAATAATCTGACAGGGCTGGAGGTGGTGGCAGAAGCAGTAGGGCATTTTCTTTGCACGTGCTAACCTAGGACGAACCTTGGTTCGATCCCCTGGCGTCCCATATGGTCCCCCAAGCCAGGAGCGATTTCTGAGCGCATAGACAGGAGTAACCCCTGAGTGTCACCGGGTATGGCTCCCCCCCCAAAAAAATCTGACAATTGTCAAAACTCACAGATACATCAATTTTGATTTTGAAAATTCAGTTCTTTGAGACTTGTTTGGTCAATAGTTAGGTAATGCGCAGTTGCTAACTTAGTTGCTAATTTACTCTTATCCAATGAAAATGCATATCTTCTGATTTTTTTTTGTGTGTGTGTGTGTGGGGGGAGAATCACATCAAGCAATGTTCAGGAGTGACTCCTGGCTTTGCACTCAGGAATCATTCTAAGTGGTTGTTAGGGGACTAGATAGGGCACAGGAATTGAACTCAATCAGCAAGTGTCATACCTGCTGTACTCTCTCTCCAGCCCCAACTACATTTAGATAAATATTTAAGAATTGAACCTTACTCCAATTATAATTAATACTAATTAGCTTCTTTATTATAGCTTTGTCAGCAGCTTTAGCCAGTCAAACAAAGCAAGGAAAGAAGGTGAGTAAGAGATAAACGGAGATATCACGGTTACAAAATGCTGCAACTGCAGGAAGTAGAAAGGCGTGCAAGTGCTTAAAAAGGTTACCGAGTTGCAGTGGATAAGAACAAAAACTTGGATTCACTTGTTGGTTCTGTCACCACCTATCTATGTGACCTTTGACTCTACTACATAATTTCCTGTCATAAAAGACAATATTAACTATATCATAATATAGTTACAATGAGAATGAAATGAGTCAATAGCTATAAAGAATTTAAAACAGTGGGCAGGTGCTAAATAAATATTTGTTCAAGAAACAAAATAACTTATTGTACCATTGCTATTTTGGTTTTATGAGTACAGCTTTCATGAAATGGTTTAAAATCTTTAAAATGAGTCTATTTCTGCTAAATGGATGCTGTAGACAATTTGTAGATTTCTATCCTTATCAAAAATGCTTTGGAAAACACAGTAAAAGGATTATTTCCTACTAATCACAAATTCAGTCAACGTTGTATTGCTTAAGGAAAACTGATTTTTGATAACAGATTTCTCAATTTAATTTCAAATAATTCTGATTTAATTTATTGTCTCTTTGCCCACACCTGAATGTGCTTAGGGATCACTCTTGGTAGTGCTTAGGGAATGTGCTGGGAGTAAACAGGAGTCGCCTTTGTACTAGGCAAGTGCCTTACTTACTATCTTATCTCCCTAGCCTTTCGTATACTTTTGAATAACAAAGAAATCATATTTGAATCACTTGTGATTCTTAAAAACACATATTGTCATTTTCAACAGCATTATTCCCCATTTAAGAAGAATAGTGACTAGCAGGATTATTTAAGAATAAGAAACAAATTTAAACTATAAAAACTTATTAAAGGCTTCTCTTTCTCATATCCTTCTATTCTTGAATAAATGTGAAAAAACTTTATATTATTAAAAATATGAATAAAGAGAAAATGTAATCCTTTCTGCTTTTAATTTAAGTGAGTTTGGATATTTTCATGGGTACAACCTCTAAAATTGTGACTTAATTCTGAGCACTTAAAAATAAACTATGGGGGCCAGCGAGGTGGAGCTAGAGGTAAGGTGTCTGTCTGCCTTGTAAGCGCTAGCCAAGGAAGGACCGCGGTTCGATCCCCCTGCGTCCCATATGGTCCCCTAAGCCAGAGGCAATTTCTGAGCGCTTAGCCAGCAGTAACCCCTGAGCATCAAATGGGTGTGGCCCGAAAAACCAAAAAAGATTAAAAAATAAACTATCGATCACATTCCAACAGCCTTTGAACCCAAGTAATAAAAATGATAAATAATGGGACTAGAGACAAGATAAATAAAATTCAGAGAATCTCTAATCAAATCTCTAACTAAAAAAAAACACTATCTTACACCCTATTCCTTCTACCTAGAAGAAATTTTTATTTATGTTTGCTATGACTGAAGCACTGGGCAATAGCTAAACACTTTCTACTTCAGTAATCTTCAATCTTTTAACATTGGAGGAGCAATGGTTCTGTTCTCAGGGGTCATTCCTGGTCATCACCAGGAGCTATAAGCAGTGTCAGGGATTGAACCAGGGTGGCCCTTGTGCAAGGCAAGTAACCTTTCTGCTATATAATCTCTCTAACCTGACAACAGAATTTTTAACAGCAGAAAGATTATGTAAGGGCTGTGGGCGGGCATGTGCGGGGAAGTCAGTTACTCTAAAATTAAGAAAATAATGTATATTGGGAACTCAGATTTAGGTATTGCCCTTTTTTGGGGGGAGACACACTGAGCACTGCTCAGTGGTCACTCCTGGAGGGCACTAGGCATCATATACATTTCCAGGAATCAAACTCAGTTTAGCTGCATACAAGGCAGGCACCTTAAATCCTGTACTATCTCACCCTACTGATTTAGAATGACTTGTGAAATATTCAATATATTCTGAATGTTTTACTAATGCTTTTATGTGCTATGGTTATCACAAATGGAGAGAAAGGATGAATAATGCAGACTGACACAGGGTCATAGGATATAAGGGAAGACCTTGTCATAAGGTCCTAAGTGCAGAAGTCACCTATGATGAAGTACTCTGCATTGAACTTAATTTGAAGGTCTAGAGGTATCTTGGGGCACAGATAAATGGAGGTTAGTTGGAGAGTGGCTGTAAATGAAAAAGAACACGGGTGGCAGAGGTGATCTTATAAGATACAACCTTTAAAAAACAATAATCTTATGTTTGTTTGCTTATTGATGGGGAATTTCCCAAGCAATGATTTGGTTATGGGGGCACCTCCTGGAAATTCTCAGTCAATAGGGCCATGGTTCAGTGCAAGGATCCAAGAATGCCCTTCTGTGAGTCTCCATGATCTGTGCTCCAGGGCCATTCATGAGGTGTAGTGAGGGGGGTTGGTGAGAGGGTCCAGGGCTGCACCCAGCAATGTTATGGGGCAATGGTTTGGTATAGGGATTAAACAAAGTGTAGGCCATGTGCAAATCATGTGTCTTCACTCCTGTGTTACCTCTTTTGCCCAGTGATCTCTTAGTAATAGTGAGATCTTTGTGGTATGAAAGAATATAGTAGGTAGAGTTGCTTGCCTTGCAAATAGAGAACCCAGCATCCCTTATGGTATCTGAACCCCTGTCTAGAAGCTATAACTATAAATTTAAAAGTAGAAAAATAAAAAGCAAGCAACAACAACAAACAACAACAAGAAGGGAGAGTTGGTGTGGCAAAGTTGTTTTAATAGTTTTTTGGTTGTTTGTTGTTGTTGTTTTGGTTTTTGCATAGGCCCAGCAAGTATTGGGTAAATTGGAAAGGGAATTCCCTTGGCCTAAGAGATACAGGGTTTCTCCACACTTGAAGCATACTGATGGGAACCACTTGGGATTGGGATTGGTTTTTAATGCCTTTATTGTCTATCATTATTTGTGTATAAGAAAGCCTTTGATTTTTGCCTGTTAATTTTGTAGCCTGCCATTTTGCTATATAAATCTATTGTTTCTAGAAGATTTTTGGTAGTCTTTAGGTTTTCTAAATATAGTATCATGTCATCTGCAAACAATGAGAATTTAACTTCTTTCTGTTCTACCTGGATGTCTTTGATATATTTTCTTGCCTAATTACTAAGGCAGGTACATCCTGTACTAAGTTAAATAGGAGTGCCAAGAGGAGGCAGCTTTGCCTTGTGCTAGACCTTAGGGGAAAGGCTTTCAGTTTTTTTCCATTGAGTATAATATTTGCCATGGGCTTGTGGTAAATTGCCTTAATTATATTAAGGAAAATTCCTTCTGTTCCTATCTTGTTGAGGGTTTTTATTATGAATTGTTTTTCTTCATCTATTGATATGACCACGTGGTTTTTATTTTTCTTTTTGTTGATGTGCTGTTGATTGACTTGCATATGTCGAACCATTCTTATATCTCCAGAATTAATCCTATTCTATTTTGTCATGGTGTATTATTTTTTTGATGAGGCGTTGAATCCTATTTGCTAAGATTTTGTTGAGGATCTTTGCATCTGTGTTCATCAGGGATATTGTTCTATAGTTCTCTCTCTTTTTTGAGGTATCTCAATCTCTTTTGATATTGGGGTGATATTAGCTTCATAAAAACTTTTGGGAGAATTTCTGTTTCTTCAAGTTTTCATGAAAAGTATGGGTAGGTGGTTCTCATGGAAGGCTTGACAAAATTCATTAGTGAATCTATCTGGACCTGGGCCTTTGCTTTTGGAAAGACTTGTTTTTTGGGAAATACCATTTTGATTTCCTCAATAGTGAGAACCAAATTTTTGACGTTTGTGCTGAAGTGATAGTACAATAGGCAGGACATTTGCTTTAAACATGACCCACTTGTGTTCAATCCCCAGCACTCTATATAGTATTCCAAGCCACCGGAAGTGATCCTTCGGCAGAGAACAGTAGTAGGCTCTGAGGATCATCAGTTGTGAAACTCCTCAAAAAAAAAAATTCTAGTTTTTCGGCACCATATTTATTCAATTAGATTATTGTCTTAGAGCTAGATCCATAAAAACCTAGTAATTGTTGAACTAAAAAGACAGTAGAGAATTTAAGATACAGAGGTTAAGGCAAGTCCACACAGCCTTTCACACAGTTATTTGTAACTCTATCCCTGGCAACCCAAAGGGCCCCTCCATCACTGTCAGGAGTGATCCGTGAGCACAGAGCCAGGGATAAGCCTTAAGCACTGCTGGACGGAGACCCAAAACCAATCAACAAAACAAACAAAAGACAAATGTATTCGTCTCTTGGACAGAATAATGCACAGTAGGGAGTTTGGAAAATGAAGCAGTTCAGAGGCCTGAAAATGAGACAAGACTTTGAAGCTGACACCTGACAAAGAAACCTTGTAAAGCATCCCATCAGGGGAAATGTCAACATCCTAAGGGGATGTGGGAGCACTGGGCTCTGCCACAGACTAAAAGAGGAACTTAAGCTGTCACACACATTGACTCGATATCTTGAGACGTGGAGTAGGAAAAAAAAAACAAACACAAACTTCTCTCACACAGAACGAGAAGATAGTATCAGGTAGAAATGACTACACTGAAACAGAGAGATCAATTAGCTTATGCATGGCCATACAGACAAGCTGTGATTCTATTTTTGTTTCTTTGGGGTGATAGTCTAGCCGCCTATGGCACGCGTGCCAGTGGTGGCACGCAAAAACCTTGCAGCTGGCACGCGGGAAGGTCCGCCATTAAGATAGGCGGCATATGCCGCATAGTTTTTAAATACCAAATTCTTGTTATTAAGGTTTAATTGACGTGCTGGCACTTTTGAGGAAATTCTTTGTTTTGTGCGGCAGTTTGGGCACTCAGGCTCAAAAAAGTTAGCCATCACTGCGATTCTAGAATTACTCCTGGCTCTGCACACAGGAGTAACTCTTGGTGGACACTGGGGGACCATAGCAGGTGCCAAAGTTCGAGACTAGATAACTGTATGCAAGGCAAGCACTGTACCCCCTGTACTAAGCCCCAGCCCCCAATACTAATATAGATGTTTTGCCTCACAGCATATGCTCAATCAATCTAACAGCTTCATTACTATTACTACAGAGCACTCAACAAACTACCTCACATGTAAAAAGTGAAGAAGTCACAAAGAAGTTAAACTGATGAGTGATGGAGTTGGGAATATTAATTCGTTTACAAATAAGTTTCTTTGGCATGAAAGCAAATACAAGGTTTTCAGAAAAGTTAACAAGAGAAAAGACTAGAATAGAGTGCTAGCCTTGCATATGACTTACTCAGGCATTTTTGTATTGTGTTTTTGTGTTCCTAGGTTATATTCTTAAGAACATTTTAATTTAAATAAGTACCATGCTTACAAAATTGTTCACTTTTGGGTTTCAGTAATAGAATGTACACCATCCTTTAACACTGCACGTTTTTCATTTTCCTCCACCCTTACCCTGCCTTATTCTAGGGCAGGCAAATTGCCCTCCTCTACCCTCTCTCATCCTCTTCTCTCTCTCCCCCTCTTGTTTTCCCCTCTCTCCCCCCTCTTCTCTTTCAGTCTCTCTTTCTTCTTTTTGACACTGTGGTTTGCACAATTATTAATGGAGAGACACCTTGCCTGTTAGTTTTTCCACGTTCAGTGTCCAGTTCTTAATTAGGAGTAATTTCTAAGTGCAGAACCAGAAATAATCTCTGAGCATCAAAGATGTGGCCCCAAAACAAATAAAAGAACAAAAGAAAACTAACAGTAGCATAAGGATTGGTGCTGAACACTGTATTCCAGAAACTCAGTTATGAAAGACTTTATAAACCACCATGCCTTAACTAAAAAACTTAATTAAAAAGCAAAGCTTGAATGAAAAATAGGCACAAAAGGATTTATAAGCTATGCAAATAAATAGAACATGAGTTAGATCTATGCATTATTTCTAAATTGGAATTCATGGAATGAAAAAAATAAAACATAAAATGCCGTGTAATGCTAAAATAGTATAAATTTTCCCTCTGTTTTTTTAGTCCTAAGAAATTGAATCTCTTAGATTGATGAGAAGTTTACGTACATAATTATAGCATCGGGCATTTTTCTATGTGAAAGGAAAAGTTGTACTTTTACCATGCACTCACTTGCTCCTGGCAAAGTTCTCAGTGTCACCGAAAGCTTTCAAAGGGCAAGATGATAAGGTGACTAATAAATTAATAAATAACAGTCTACTCTTAGATATTAGTTATAAAACTACGAATCTTATCATTCTGATTAGCCTTCATTAGGATGCAGAACTGCACTTAGGACTGAATTAGCCAACCTCGACTCTCACATTGAATATACTTGCATGTTAAATCAAAGACAAGGACCAGCATGAAAAAGGAGGGATTTGATGAAACTTGACATTTCAAACTTAGCTCCTGAAACTAGAATAGTTAGTAACTTCATTCTAAGGGCATCTATGAAAAGCTTACTCTTTTTCAGTAGAGACAGATGGAAGAGATAAAAATGCAATGAACAAGTAAAATGGTTTGTATACATTTTAAAAATGAGAATTTCTATCTTGGCAAGAACCTTTTGGTGTCATCAGTACACATGACACCATCATCAAACATAAGGAAATCTCCCATAGACATAGATAAATCTTGATGTAGTGGTACATCAGTAGGCAGAATGCTTGCCTTGCATAAGGAAGACAAGGACTGGATCTGAGGCATGTCATATGGTTTCCCTCGAGCCTGCCAAGAGTAATTCCTGAGTGAAGAGCCAGGAGTAACCCCTAAATGCCACTGGCTGTACCCTCCCATCTTCTCACCCCCAATATAATATCTGGAGAAATATTACAGCAATTAAGGCATTTGTCTTGCAGTCAGTCAACCCTTGTTCAAAATCCAACACTATATAGGTCCCTGGAGCATTGATCAGAGTGGGTTCTGGGCACAGAGCAGGGAGTAATTCCAAGTACCGCTGAGTGTAGACTCAAACAAAACAAAACTATAATAAAAAGAAAGAAAATAAAAATAGTTGCTACATAAATTATCTTATGTTCATAAAATTAAATTTACAGGCACTTAACTCTCATATATTGTTTGCATAGCTGCTTATAAAATCTGGTTCCAGGCCAGACAAGAGTTAAAGCATTTTATGTAGACATGGTTGATCCTGGTTCTATCCTTGGCATCACAGGTGTAATGCAATCTTCCCATACCAATAACTCCCCCATACCCACAAATTAATGAAATATAATTTGGCTCTATCAAAAAGGGATATATTGATCACAAACATTAATCTCATCTTCCTAATATATTAAAATAACAACAAAATACTAGTTAAAATATATAAATATGCACAGATTAAGAAAGAACAGTGGCAAATATAGAAGTAGCTGAGATTTCTAAGACATCAAAGTGAAAGCAAAAAAATGAAGACAAGGTGATGTAAAGGTTCATAGGGGCAACTTTTACTAAAGGGTGAACTCATAGGTCAGAGGATCTTTTAGAAAACAGTGGGAAATCTTGGATCCACGAGACAGGTAAGAACATGGGTAAAAATGTGATTAGGAAAAATATGGGTTTTTATGTTTTTGTTTTTAATTTTTAATAATTATTTCTTTATTTAAGCCCCATGGTTACAAACATGTTCATATGCTGAGAAATAACAAACCCACTAACACTTTGTGTATAAGTTTGGTGTGTCTGTTGGTCTGTCTTGTCTTAAAGTAGACCTTTCAGCTTTTTCTTTTAAGGCTGGTTTTGCTTAGCCACTTACAAATAAGCGAACTCAGACCCCCCAGTTAACTCCATGTATGAAGGTAAAATTCAAATGGATTAAGGACCTTGATATCAAACCTGAAACCATAAGGTATTTAGAACAATACATAGGTAAAACACTCCATGACATTGAGACTAAAGACATCTTTAAGGAGGAAACAGCACTCTCCAAACAACTGGAAGCAGAGATAAACAGTTGGGAATATATTAAGCTGAGAAGCTTCTGCACCTCAAAGGAAACAATGCCCAGGATACAAGAGCGGGTGGCCCCAAAACCCATCAGATAAGGGGCTAATATCCAAAATATTCAAGGCACTGACAGAACTTTGCAAGAAAAAACATATAGCCCCATCAAAATGGGGAGAAGAAATGAACAGACACTTTGATAAAGAAGAAATATAAATGGCCAAAAGGCACATGAAAAAATGCTCCACATCACTAATCATCAGGGAGATGCAAATCAAAGCAACTATGAGTTACCATCTCACACCCAGAGATTGACGAACATCACAAAGAATGAGAACAAGCAGTGCTGGAGAGGATGTGGAGAGAAAGGAACTCTTTTTCACTGCTGGTGGGAATTCCATCTAGTCCGACCTTTATGAAAAACAATATGGAGATTCCTCAAAAAACTGGAAATTGAGCTCTCATATGATCCAGCTATACCACTCCTAGGGATATACCCTAGGAACACAAAATACAATTCAAAAATCCCTTCCTCACACGTATATTCATGTAGCACTATTTACAATAGCCAGAATATGGAAACAACCGAGATGTCCATCAACAGATGAATGGCTAAAGAAACTGTGGTACATATAGACAATGGAATATTATGCAGCAGTCAGGAGAGATGAAGTCATGAAATTTTCCTATACATGGATGTACATGAAATTTATTATGCTGAGTGAAATAAGTCAGAGGGAGAGAGAGAGAGACGCAGAATAGTCTCACTCATCTATGGGTATTAAGAAAAATAAAAGACATTTTTGCAATAATTCCCAGAGATAAAAAAATATGAGGGCTGGACGATCCAGCTCATGATGTGAAGCTCACCACAAAGAGTGGTGAGTGCAGTTAGAGAAGCAAGTACACTGACAACTATCATAACAATGTGAATGAATGAGGGAAGTGGAAAGCCTGTCTCAATTACAGGTGGGGGTGGAAGTGGGGGGGTGGGATGGTGGCAAGGAGGAAGATTTGGAACTTTGGTGATGGGAATGTTGCACTGGTGAAGGTGGGTGTTCATTATATGACTAAAACCCAACCACAGTCATGTCTGTAATCAAGGTGTTAAATAAAGATATTAAAATAATTAAAAAAAAAAGAAAATTGACCAAAAAAGTCAGAATATAGTCAAATTGATATAATATTGAAAATTTCAATTAAGAAAAATTAATGTTTGTAACTGGAGATAAGTTTTACATTGCAATATAAAAAACAATCACTGAGGTTCCCTTGGAGATTATCTTATAAATAGGAATTATTTAAACCAGACTTTCAAACATTCAGGCAGAAAAGAAAGACCAGGTCGAAGATATATTAGTTTCCCAACCCCAACAAAAAATAAGGGTAATAGATATTGAACAGATCTAAAGATTTCTTTTATCTAAACTGTACTTGCTACAAAAGTGAAAGTATCTCCTGTTAATGTATTTTTTTAAATTTTTATTTTAATTATAATGGCTTATGTATCTTTCACAGTAGTATTTTAGGTACATACTAACATTGAATCAGGGAAATATCCATCACCAAATTTGTCCTCTCCCCATCCCAGTTCCCTTTCTGCAACCCATATCCCCCACCATCAACGCCCCCCCCGGGGGGTTTCTAAAGTGGGTGGTCCCCTCTTTGTCTAGCTTACTACTAGTAATCATATATCTGTTTGGTCCCGGTAACCTCCCTTGTTTCCCCCTCTATTTAATATATTATAAGGGGTGACAATGCCCCTTGTAATGGCAATTGGATTGGGAAACAGCCCCATATCCCCCACCCCTCACCCCCAAATGGTAGACTGCCCAGGTGTAAAAGGAGAAGCCTTGCAACTGCCAACGTGGTGCAAGGAAGAGAGCCTGCAGGCTGTGGCCTCCAGGCAGGGCCAGGTTTAATGCAGCATCAGCAAGATGGAATTTGCTCCACCTTTCTCTCTTTCCCTTTGCCTGAAATATAGCAGTATGGTCCTAGAGCTACAGGCCTCCTCTAGGCTTTCTCTTCCCAGCTCTTTCACAGGTTCTTTTTTTTTCTCTTCTCTCTTCCATCTTCTCTTCTCTCTTCTCACTCTCTCACTCTCTTTCTCACTCTTTTTCTCTTTATGCTATGTTTTGGTTCCCTACAATCTCCATTGTGTTCTCCAGTGAAGGGATAAGGCATGAGAGATGTTCCTGACACTGCTCCATAAGTCTTGGTTTAGAAATATCTAAAAAAAAAATCAAACAATCTTACTTTGACTACCCAAATTGTACCCAAGAAAGAATTGTAGAATTGTACCCAATAAAAAGGACGATTGATTGTGATGTGGAAAGATTTATGTTTATTTATGAGCTAGCTTGTTCTCCACATAGAATATTATTGAAAGGCGAGCCTAGGCTATTTCAAACAAAAAATTCAGTGGATTCAGGGATTTGCCTGACTCAATAGTGGTTGAGTGTCTGAGTATCATTAAGAAGGTGGCCGAGTACTTCCATTAGGGGTGTATGGTCCCACTAAATATGTTCATAAAGTGTGCAAGCATATTCTAAACAACTATGGAATACTTTATTCCCTCTTCACTCAGCAGCTCACAAAATTAACTGATTTTTTTCCCCATAGATACATTCTTTGTGAAATTTCTCAGATTTAGTTCAAGAGGTGTTTAATGAATAAGTGAATATTACTAAAAGATCAAAAGATACCTCCCACACTTCTGCATAATCACATAAAGAATAACCCTATGGTCAGTCTTAAATATAAAATCAAGACTTAATTTTGGAATATAAAATCAAGACTTGCTTTATCTGTATATCAATTTTCTGGACAACAAGTAAACCTGTCAAAAATAAGAAGATAATTTACAAAGGTGAAAATTATAACAAAACTCTAATATAATTCAATATTAACTAAATAAGACAGTGCATTTCATTTCAAATGAAATTATTATTTCATATAAAACATTATAAGTAACTTAAATTCATTATTATAGTATGGTTAACAAAGTTCTTATGAGAATATTAATAGCAAAATCATATGGAGAATCATCAAGATTCTTAGTAATACTGTTTGTTTGCCACAACTGTTAAGTACGAATATTTAAATTTTCAACTATTTTTTCAATATTTTCATGAAACTTATTTTAAAATAGTTGTTTTTCTGAAGTTTATCTGAAAACTCCATATTCTTCTGCATAAACTTTTCTTCATTAAATCATTTATATATATGGGAAATGGTTACTTATTTAAAATACTCATACATAAATAGGTCTGAAGTTCAGTTTTGGTTTGGGGGCCACAACCAGTGGAACTCAGGGCTTACTCCTTGCTCTGTACTCAAGAATCAAGCCCAGTGTATCTCATAAAACCATGGGATTTTGGATCAAATCTGGGTTGGTCACATACGAGGCAAGTGCTCTAACCACTGCACCCTACCTGGGCCCCTGAAGTTCAGTTTTGAATGAAAAGCATCAAACATGTCATTTAAGTGTTACTGTTACAGGAAGCTTTAAGATCTTGTTAAAAAACAGAACCAAGAAATAGTTGGTTTATTTTCAATGTGCACTTTCACACTGTCACTATATTCAACAGAATACAAAATACAATACTGCCTTCTCATTTAATCCATTCTTTAGTACATTACCTATAAAAAGTAATTCCATTTTTATAAAGAAATATGAATTTAAGTCACATCCATCTTAATCTAGAAACTAACATTAAAATACATTTTCCCACTTTTTAGTCTAACTTGGAAAAAGAAGAAAATAAAAAATGGCTATTCAAGGTGAAACATTTTCCTTTATTATATTTAGGAAGGAGAATGCAACCAACAAAGTTTACATTTGTCATTAAATTTTTAAATGACACTACTTCACTCAAAAGAATTCAATTAATAATACAATCAAACAGCTTTATTTCACAATAAAGTACACAATTATTTTAGAACTTAATCTTACAAGCACAAAGAAACACACCAGTGCCTTTCTATCTAAAAGAAAATTAGCCAAATGTAATTGACTTAATTTTTCCAATAGAGAATGTATTATCTTATTCTCAACTCAACTAATCATAAAAAAGGAGTTTCTTTGGTTCTAAAACATCAAGGCTTTTTAATACTGTTATAAAATATTCAAATGCCAACGGTTCTAGAAATACTATTTAATAATGGCTTTCTAAATCATTTTACTAGTATCTTAGGGTAGATAAAGACCTAGATTTAAAATGATAGTGGTCTATAGTCATTATATCTTTAAAAACAGACTACTGTTTCTTAATTTAGAGTTTTGGTGGCCATATTCAATGGTGTTCAGGGTCTACTGGCTCTTCACTCAGGAATCACTTCTGGCAGCGTTTGAGGAACCTTATGGATGCCAAGAATATGTGTTGGGCAAGCACTTTCCCACTAATATTGCTCTATTCCCAAAATAATGGAAGATTTTGTTTTGGGGCCATAACTGGTGATGCTCAGGGATTGTTACTAGCTATGCTCAGGGGACATTCTCAAAGGTAGGGAACAAAGACAGGTCAGTCATGTACAAGTTAAGTTCCATATCTGCTGTACTATCTTTCCAGCCCTACAAAAAATATCTTAATATTTAAATCTTCTTTTAAATGTAAAACTGAAAGTCATTCCATTCCTAAAGTAAGGTGGGGGGGTCTCACCTTGAAGAAGTTGGATGAACCGTGGCTGCAATGCTGCAGTGAACAGGCTCTCCGGCAGCTGCCTCAGGAAGAGCTTCAAAAGACTGGCTACAGCACAGACATCACCATTGCCCAGCTCCACGGAGCTCCCACTCTCGAACTTGAGGCGCAGCTCTTCCACCACCCTCATATTCCCGTTTACCCGAAAGAGGCCTTCCTGGGTGAGTCCTAGAGCCAAGTACACAGAAATGGGCTGTTCATAAATAAGTACAAAGTGAAGGAACAAATGCAACAAAAGAAAACTCAGGCCAGTGATTTGCAGTACAAAAAGTATCGAACATTTCATAATTTGCAAAATAAAATGTTGCTGTTGTTTGGCCCACATCCAGCTGTGCTCAGGGATCACTTGTGGCTGTGCTCAGGGATTACTACTAGTGCAGATTCAGGAACCAAATGCTGGGGATCCAACGCAGGTCAGCCATGTGCAAGATGCCCCACCTAATGTACTATTGCTCTAGCCTATAGCTTTTCTTTAAATCAAGTAAATGGTTTTAACTGAAAAAGAAGCTTGAGAGATATGAGAGATCAAAAGAAAATATGTCAGAACACCTAATTGGGAGGCCTATGTTGCCTACGTAAGCTTAATACCTTTATAATAATGTATCTTAAGATATGTATTCCTAAACATACAGATAGCCTCCACCATCACTTTCTATTTTCAAATACCTTTTTTTCTCAATTTCCTTTCTTTATTTTATATCTCAATTTTTATCTATATATTCTATTTCTTTTATATATACATATTTTCTCTACCCTCACCAGTTTTGGTGCTGCTTGGTACAAAAACTAAGAAAACGTCTTGCCTGGGATAAAAGCTCAGACCACACCACAGATACTGTATGTGTAGCCTGTCATTCTTACCCAGAATAGCACCAGTAATATAAAAGGACACCATACATTTTTGTATAGGCACAGTAAATAAGGGGAAATCATGGACTCAGACACAAGATCTTATCTTCTAAGGATAAGAACTCACACTTTTTATACAAGGGTGCCTCCCATCCTGGACATATGTCATGTGGATACAACTCAGTCTCCACGAGATTGGACAGTGTTAGTTCATTCTCAAATCCCAGATCCCAGGCGTAGAACTGAAACAACCCCCTGCAACAACACCAGGAACTAAGCTGTGTTGGGATATATACTTGTGCCAGTGTTAATATGACAACCAGGACAGCGAGGAAATGACAACTTGACCTAAGACCAGGAGGTCCTATCACATCACCTAACACTACGTGGAAATCAGAAGATGTATCGTCCTTTGAACTATGAAAAATAAGAGCGCTAACTACATAAAACTGACTTTGACAACCGTGACTGGGCAGAACTTACCTTGAGACCATTAAGGAAAACCCTACCCTAGGCTATAGCCCATGTCTCTTACAAAAATCAAGATTTCTTAGTACAGAGGCCCAATTTTGACAACACAGACTGAGCAAAACCTTTGGAACCATAATTTCCTAGACTTCGGCTTAGGGAATGAGCAAAAATATGGAGAACATGATACAGAAGACTGAACACACCGACAATGTTGGAACAGTACCTCTAGAACCTTAAAGACTCTATCCTAGGCCTTGTCCTAGGACCTGCACAAATACCAAGTTTGTTTGCTACCGTGGCCTTATTTTCTCATCCACAACTGAAAGGAAAGTTTCCTAACACTACACACACACACACACACACACACACACACACACACACACACACACACACACACACACAAATCCTGGGATATGGCAATGAGAAGGTATGGAGTCAGTGGTTGTTCCCATGACAATATGCTTCAAGAGTGGAGAAACCCTGAATCTCTTAGGCCACAGGAATTTCCTTCCTTCCCCAATACTTACTGAGCCTAATACAAAAAACAAACAAACAAACAAAAAACACAGGTGGGGTAACACCATACCCTGCCACTGCAGCACTTTTTCTGGTTTTGTTTTGTTTTATTTTTGTTTGTTTTTTGATATTATTTTCCTTCTTCTTTTTCTTCCACTTTTTTCTTTCTTTTTCACTTTTGTGGATATTATTCAGTGATTTATTTTTCTTTTTTAGTAGTTGATACCAAATTTTTTCTTCTCTTTTCCTTAACCTTTTTTTAATCTCCAACAGAATAGCATAACTTGAATAATTCAGCCTCATAAATTGAGGGGGGAAAAGAATGATACCAGGACCAGTCATATGAACATGAAGTGTAAATAAAGAATGACCAGACTGGATTCCTGGCATGAATAAAGCTGATCCCAGTAGCATACATGCACCCTCTAGTGTCCTTCAACTGTGTGAGCATAAAAAAACCACATGTCCCTTGAAGGAACTGTGACTAAGTGTGAGCCATCTCTGGCCATCATAACAGCAACTACAAAGGGAATGAAGGGTAATTCAAGACAGGGAGAATACAGATGGTAAAGCGTTTTCATCCACAAAAATACAATACAAAAATCCTTTCCTCACACCTATATTCATTGCAACACTATTTACAATAGCCAGACTCTGGAAACAACCAAGATGCCCTTCAACAGATGAGTGGCTAAAGAAACTGTGGTACATATATACAATGGAATAGTATGCAGCCATCAGGAGAGATGAAGAGTCACGACATTTTACTGTACACAGATGTACATGGAATCTATTATGCTGAATGAAATAAGTCAGTGGAAGAGAGACAGACGCAGAATAGTCTCACTCATTTATGGGTTTTAAGAAAAATGAAAGACATTCTTGCAATAATTTTCAGAGACAAAAGAGAGGAGGGCTGGAAGTTCCAGTTCACTACATGAAGCTCCCCACAAAGAGTGATGAGTGCCATTAGAGAAATAATTACATTGAGCACTATCATAACAATCTGAATGAATGAGGGAAGTTGAAAGCCTGTCTAGAGTACAGGTGGGGGTGGGGTGGGGAGGAGGGAGACTTGGGACATTGTTGATGGGAATGCTGCATTGGTGAAGGGTGGTGTTCTTTACATGACTGAAACCCAACCACAATCATGTTTGTAATCAAGGTGTTTAAATAAAGATATTAATTTTAAAAAAAGAGTCTTCATCCAGGGCCTGGAGTGATAGTACAATGAATAAGGCTTTTTCCCTGTATATGCAGCCAACCAAGGTTCAATCACTGGCATCCAATATGGTCCTCCAACCTATCAGGAATAATTTTTGAGCACAGAGCTAGTATAGCTGGCTCTACTGAAAGCAGAGAACTGCCCTGAGAGCTGCCAGATCTGGCCCCAAATCAAACAAGCAAACAAAATAAAAAGAGTTTACATCCGGAAAATCTTATTCTAGGGCTACAAGGCCTTAGAAAAGAGATACAGGAGAAAGGAAAGGAAAATGCAAGAACAACTGTGACTTGGAAAGTTAGTACATATGGGAAAGGAAGTGTTGAAAGCTACCCAAGAATTAGAAATCCAGGAAAAAGCATTAAAAAAGGCATACTGGGGCCCGGAGAGAGAGCACAGCAGTGTTTGCCTTGCAAGCAGCCGATCCAGGACCAAAGGTGGTTGGTTCGAATCCCGGTGTCCCATATGGTCCCCCGTGCCTGCCAGGAGCTATTTCTGAGCAGACAGCCAGGAATGACCCCTGAGCACCGCCGGGTGTGGCCCCCCCCCAAAAAAAAGGCATACTGAAATGGGGGTGGAAGGCATTTCGGGATAGAGAGTAAAGACAATTTCAGATCGGTATGCCAGACAGTTATAGTGTGGGCAAGGTGTGGGAGAATGTTGATGAGAGAAGAAACAGTTTTCTTAAAAAAGAGTTTCAAGAACTCATATCCTATAGAGTCTAAAGGGAAACTGAATGTTACAACTGAACCTTGATATAAGTGATTTGTTTCAAATGAGACACATTTATGTCACTCTATCTCTTTCTCATCTGTTAAGGTTTTTTACTTTTAAGAAAATGCTTAACTTCAAAAACTTTCAATATCTTAGTGGGCTAGAGAACAGGCAAGAGTCCGGGATTCATCCCTGGCACTATGTGTCTCCCAAGCACTACCAGGAGTACCCCCCAAATCATCAGGTTAGGTTCCAAAAGAAAACAAAAAGTTTAGCTTTATTGAAGCAGTTTGGAGATAGGTAAGAAACTTTTACTCAAAACACAGAATTACAGCCCTGCACATGATGACTGAAACATCACATATAGTTCTTTGAGCCTCGCCGTAAGTGATCTCTGAGCAGAGAGTTAGGAGTACCAACTGAGCACAGCTGCGTGAAGCCCAACCACAACCCACTTGAAAATAAACTGATATGATACCCCTAAGTAGCAATATAGCAAACCTTATGTCTAAAATGATAGAGGGGAAGGAAGGGGGCAGAGAGAGAGAGAGAAGAAAGAAAAGAGGAGGAGGAGGAGCAGTAGTAGGAGAAGGAGTAGCATGAGCAGCAGCAAGAGGAAGAGGAGGAAGAAGAGGACGTGAAGATGAGGGAAAAGGAGGAGAAGACGAAGAAGACGAAAGAAGGAAGATGAAGGAGGAGGAGGAGGAAGGAGGAGAAGGAGGAGGAAGAGGAGGAGGAGAAGGAGGAAAAGGAGGAGGAGGAGGAGAAGAAGGAGGAGGAGGAGAAGGAGGAGGAGGAAGAGGGAGGAGGGGGAGGAGGAGGAGAAGAAGAAGGATGATGATGAAAAGGAGCAGAATGAGGTGGAGGAGAAGAATGAGGAGGCGGGTGAAAGAGGGAGGAGGGGGAGGAGAAGAAGGAGGAGGAGGAGAAGGAGGAGGAGGGGGAAGAGGGAGAAGGGGAGAGGAGGAGGAGGAGGAGGAGAAAAAGAAGAAGGAGGAGGAGGAGGAGGAGTGGAAAGAGGGAGGGGGAGGAGAAGAATAAGAAGGAGGAGGAGGAAAAGGAGGAGGAGGGGGCAAAGAAGAAGGAGGGGGAGGAGGAGAAGAAGAATGATGAGGAGAGGGAGGAGGAGGAGGAGAAGGATGAGGAGGAGAAGGAGGAGGAGGGGTAAAGAGGGAGGAGGAGGAGGAGGAGGAGGAGAAGAAGAAGAAGAAGAAGAAGAAGAAGAAGAAGAAGAAGAAGAAGAAGAAGAAGAAGAAGAAGAAGAAGAAGAAGAAGAAGAAGAAGAAGAAGAAGAAAGAAGAAGAAGGAGTTGGAGAAGGAAAAGGAGGAGGAGGAGGAGAAGGAAAAGGAGAAGGAGGAGGAAGAGGAGGAGGAAGAGGAGGAGGAAAAGAAGGAGGAGAAGGAGGAGGAGGAGAAGGAGGAGGAGAAGGAGGAGGAAGGTGGGAAAGAGGGAGGAGAAGGGGGAGGAGGATAGGGAGTAAGGAGGAGGGTGGGAGGGAAACTGGACATCCTGGTGGGAAATATGCACTAGTGAAAGATACTCTACATTGTATGACTGAAACTCAATGATGAACAACGTTGCATCTGTGAAAAAGGTGTATAATGAATACCTTGTAACCATGATGCTTAAATAAATTACTCTTTTAAAAATAAACTGATATTATTCAACATATACAAATTATATGGTTGAGAACTTGTTGAAAATTTGACATAAATTTTAGCTCCAATTATGATTAAACTTATTTGTAAAACCTGAAATAATATTTAAAACACAGGCACCACAAAATCAGAGATATTGGAGAACAGCTTCTCCACTGTTCCCAGTGATCTCACTCGCAGTCTTCACACTCACCTGTCCAGTGAACACTGGTCTAGTGATCAACTTTTAAAGAAAAGAAGAGGTCAGGGTCACCCCTCATTACTAAGAATAAATCACAAAAACTGGGGGCTGGGGTGGTGCCGCAGAGTGTAAGGCGTCTGCTTTGCGTGCGCTAGCTAACCTAGGACAGACCACGGTTCAATCCCCCAGCGTCCCATATGGTTCTCCAATGCAGGAGCAATTTCTGAGCACATAGCCAGGAGTAACCCCTAGGTATCACTGGGTGTGGCCCAAAACAAACAAACAAAGGTTACAAAAACTGATATTCAATTGTGTTTGCCTTGATCTTTCTCTGCTCAGTACACTATTTCCTTTCTCTCTCTCTCTCTCTCTCTCTCTCTCTCTCTCTCTCTCTCTCTCTCTCTCGTATTCCACACCCAGTTCTTGAATCTGTTTTGTCCATATTAATATCCTTTGGAACTGATTTTATGGCATTTTTGTAGCATTCACTTTAAATCTTTCTCTTCACAGTTTTTTTAACCTTCCCTCAAGTAAACCTATTTCTAATTATTCCAAAATAACTATTCAGTTCCAGGATCTGGCTTTACTTTAGTCTTCATGGTTCTGATCCCACTGGGCCTTTCTGGTGAAGAGATTTAAAAAAAATGAATGGAAATTTAAGTTAGGGCTTCTCAGTCGTGATTTTCAGTATCTATCCCATTTACTTGCACAACTTTATCTCCTTGGCTCATTCTCTCACCCAAACCACTTTTAATGATACCTAGTTTATTTCTCCCTTTTTGTTTTTAAGTTTTGGGGCCACACCCAATGGTGCTCAGGACTTATTCCTGGCTCTGCACTCTGGTATCACTACTAGGGATTAAACTGCATAAAAGGGTTGGCTGCCTACAAGATAAGCACCTACCCATTGTACATACTTCATCTCTAAGGAAATATGTCTGAAGTCTGTTCAAAGGCTGAAGGCCTTAAAACATTCTTATAGCCCTCAAAGCCCTTTACAGAAAAAGTTTTCTTCATGTCAAGTTGTCAAATGCTTTATTTACATCAAACAGCATGATGATAAGCACAATATTGGACTATGGTTAATTTTTTTTAATTTTTTTTTGTTTTTTTTGGGGTCATATCAGGTGACACTCAGGGGTTACTCCTGGTTATGTGCTCAGAAATCACTCCTGGCTTGGGAGACCAAATGGGATGGGGGAATCGAGCTGTGGTCTATCCTAGGTTAGTGTATGCAAGGCAAACGCTCTACCACTTGTGCCACTGCTTCGATCCCAACTATGATTAACTTTTATGACCAGTCATATATGGGAATGCCTGAGAGTGCCTGTGCCATTATAGATAGAACATATATATTTGCTGATTGAAAGAAAACAACTCTCCAAATAAAACTATAATACTTCAAATTACCCTGCAAAGTTATAGTTTCAGAGGTTAGTGATACAGTAATTTAAATTTTTTATAGTTTCTTTTTTGGATTATTTGGGGGGGTAGTTTTTGGCATGTGCTTTTGTTTGTTGTGTGTGTATATTCAGCACTGTTGCCAGCATGTGTTAGGAATCACTGTGATGACATTCAAGGGACAATGTGGCTACTAAGATTTGGGGTTCACCTCCATGGTATTTCAGGGACTGCCTGGTTCCCTGGATACAGTGGTTACCATGTGGTTTCTGGAATATGGGGACACTCCAGGTGGTGTTCGAGGGACCATGTGGTTACCAGGATTCAGGGGTTGATAACTCTGAAGTGTTTGAGAGATCATGTAATTCCCAGAAATGAGTCTGGAGTTTCTACAAGCACTCCAGACTCTGAAGCAATCTTTCTGGCTCAGCATAGTGTTTTATAGTAGAGCCAGAGGCTTCTTGTTGTCTACCGAATGACTAATTCTTTCCCAGTATAAGTTTAGTTTCCTATCTCAACTGGCCTTTCAAGTTGATGGTTCAGAAGATGTGAGGTGTTTCCAATGCATGTGTATTCTGGAAAGGTTCGACTAGAGATCTCACTTCACAATTCCAGTTAAAAATGGCCGAGAGATTGCATGAAAAGATCTACCTCACTTCACCTGAATGTACACTAGTAAAGTCTAAAGCCTTACATGCAGTCAACCCAGGTTCTATCCCTCGATTCTATCCCCAGCATCCCAAGTGGTCCCCTGAGTCTGCCAGGAGTGATTGCTGAGTGAAGAATCAGAAGTAACCCCTGGGCATTGCCAGTTTTGGAATATCCCCATAAAAGCCAAAAAAAAAAAAACAAAAAAACAAAAAACAAAAAACAAAAAACAAAAAAACAAAAAAAAAACCCTAAACAAAAACAATAAAAAACCAAAAAATACATGAAAATGTTTTTACATTATAAAAAGCCTCACGAAGCTATACTAGTCAAGCAGTTTTGGAGGAAAGAACAGAACATGAATATGCCAAATTAAAACTATATTAAGTGAAGGTGAGGTGGCACTAGAGGTAAGGTGTCTGCCTTGTAAGCGCTAGCCAAGGAAGGACCGCGGTTCGATCCCCCAGTGTTCCATATTGTCCCCCTATCCAGAGACAATTTCTGAGCACTTAGCCAGGAGTAACCCTGAGCATCAAACAGATGTGTCCCCCCCAAACAAAAACAAAAAATATAAATAAAACTATATTAAGTGGTCACCAAATGCATCATATCAAACAACTTTTTAAATATGAGGTGGATTACTTAAGAGATTAATTTGTATTTAAATTAATAAAATACTTGTGATAGAATTTACTGTTTTAGTTGTCACTAAATGCATATATAAAAGAATCTAGTTGTGGGGTAGGAGCGGTGACGCAGTGTTAAAGCATTTGCCTTGCATGAGTCTGACCTAAGACCTTGGTTCGATCCTCAGGAGTCCCACATGGTCCCCCAAGCCAGGAGTGATTTCTGAGCATATAGCCAGGAGTAACCCCTCAGCATCCCAGAGTGTGCCCTCCATCCCAAAAATAAAAAATAAAAACAAAAAGAATCTGATTGAGTCACTTATATAACAAATTCTGATTTCAAGATCCTGATGGCAAATTTTCCTGCCAGGCAGTGAGTAACTCCTCTGTGTTTAGCTGTTGAAAGGCATTTTTTTAAAAAAAAAGTACAATCCCAAGTTGTTTTAAGAATTTTGCCTTTTTGATGCTTATAAAAAATTAAAAAAAAAAAACAGAGAAAAAAATCCCTGCATTTTTTCCAACAAAACACTGGTTTGCAATTAAGTCACAAGGAAATTGCTAGAGTAGGAACACTATTTCAGTCAACTGAGCTCTGTGGTTCTCGTTGCCTGCAATAGGGCTCCTCACCAAAGTCAGAGGCACACAGCTAACGAGGAACAGACTGGTTCACCTCCTGCTTTTACAATGCAGCACAGGGGCTGTGCTTCAGGAGCCCTAAATAAACTTTGAGCTCTCAAGTTTTAGCATGAAATCCCATAATCACCAACAAAAAATTCTATTAACATTTTATTATATTATTTTGCAAGGAGTCTTAGAGCGATATGAAATTAAAAATGTTCTCTCAATACAAAAATAATTTTTAAGAATCCAATATTCCTCTCACTATTTCTTTATCAGATCTTTAAAAGCTTTTTGGTATTTATTAAATAGATCAGAATGCACCCTTGCTACTGGTCTTGCTTAAAAATCATTAATTTAAGGGGCCACAGAGGCAGTACAATGTGTACAATGCTTGCCTTACACATGGCCAACCCAGATTCAATTTCTGGAACCATCTATGGACAAGCGAGCCTTCCAAGAGTGATTCCTAAGCACAGTGCCAAAGAATAAGCCCTGTACACTACCAGGTGTGGCCCCAAAACAAACAAAAAGAAAACAAATATAATGTATAGGAAAATAGTTTTTCAAATTTTCTAGGTCCTGTCATCTATTTTTAATAAAGTCATAAAAATTAAGCTATAAGGACCAAGGCAATAGTACAGCAGGTAGATGCAACATTTGCCTTGCATGTGATTGAATAAGGTTTGATCTCCGGCACTTCATATGCTGCCCTGAGCACTAACAGGAGTGACCTCTGAACACTACCAGATGTGGCCCTCAAACAATAACAACAACAACAAATGAACTATAAAGAAACCTGTTTTCTATATTTTTATTTAATAATTATTTAAGTGCCATGGTTACAAAATTGTTCATAATTGAGTTCCTGTCATAGAATAGACTCTACCTTTCACCAGTGCACTTCTCCTGCCACCAATGTCCCCAGTTTCCCTCCCAGCTACCCACCCCCCTGTCTGTATCTCAGGCAAGCATTTTGCTTCTCTTTCTCTCTCTGACACTGTGGTTTGCACTATTGTTAAAAAACGGCTACTATGTCCATCACTTTATCTTCTTTCTGCACCTAGATCTGTCCAGAATGATCAGTTTTAATTACCATTGCCATATATCATTGTCATAGTGGACCCTAACTGCACTCACCACTCTTTGTGGAAAGCTTCCTACCATAGACTGGTCTTCCTGGCCCTCATTTTTATTATTACCATACTGTCTTTTATTTCTCTTATAGCCCACAGATGAATGAGACTATTCTATATCTATTCCTCTCCCTCTGACTCATTTCATTCAGCGTAATAATCCCCATAATCCACCCATGTATAAGCAAACTTCATGACTTCATTTTTCCTACCAGCTACATAGTATTCCACTGTGTAGACATATCACAGTTTCTTTAGCCACTTATCTGTTCTCAGGTACCCAGCTTATTTCCAGATTCTGACTACTGTAAATAGTGTTGTAATGAACATAGGAGAGCAGAGGGCATTTTTGCATTGTGGTAGATTTTGATCTCATCCCAGAACTTTATTTGATCCCCTAAGTACCAACCATACAACAGTGACAAGAATATATTTTAGTATACTATTATTATTTTATTTTATTATTATATATGATGTATATTAATATATTTAATTAAATATGTATATTTAATTTGTGGACCACACCCATCTTTGCTCAAGATTTACTACTAACTCCTGGTAGGCATGGAGAACCTTGTGGGGTACTAGGGGTCAAATCCAGATTACTGCATGCAAGCAAATGCCCTACTCAATGTACTATGTTCCCAGCCTCAAGAATACTCTTAAAATTATTCTTTAGGGGGAAATACATTACACAGTATTTTATTTTCTAGTTAAGATATTTCAGGAGGGGGCAATGGCACAGTGGGATGGACATTTGCCTTGCATGTGGCCAACCCGGTTTTGATCCCTGGCATCCCATATGGTTCCCCAAGCCTGCCAGGAGCAACGTCTGAGCGCAGAGCCAGGAATAATACCTGATCACTGCCAGGTGTGGCCCCCAAATAAATAAACGACAAAGAAGATGTTTTCAGAAATATTCAAATGCATCAGGATTTAAATAACCAAAAGCTTATTTTCTTTCTTTTCTTTTTTTTTTTTTTTTTTTTTTGGTTTTTGGGCCACACCCAGTGGTGCTCAGGGGTTACTCCTGGCTGTCTGCTCAGAAATAGCTCCTGGCAGGCACGGGGGACCATATGGGACACCGGGATTCGAACCAACCACCTTTGGTCCTGGATTGGCTGCCTGCTAGGCAAACGCCACTATGCTATCTCTCCAGGCCCCCAAAAGCTTATTTTCTAAGCTGTAAAAGAGCAGAATACTCACCATACTTAGTCAAGTAGTCTACCAAAGTTCCCACTAGGGCAGGTATGCCATTCTCAGTGAGACCCTGCTGGTGCAGATCCTGCAGAGGCACCCCAAAGAATTTCTTACAGGAAAGATCACTCTGCTGATGGGGTGGCCCTGTCACACTCCTTCCTGTGTCTTCCTTCAGCTTAGCAGTGGCTTTCCTTTGCTTGAAAGAAAGTGAAAAAAAGGAGCAATCAGTCATGGTCACCACAGGAGGCTGCATGACTGCAGCAGAAACACCAAGGGGGGAAAAATAGCAAATATCTGGGAATGGGACTAAAGCCTGGAACTTCTTTCCCGCCAGTGGCGCACACTGATAGGGTTGTTAAATGACAAAAGACCTAAAGCCACAACTTAGCTGTAGCTAAGAGAGAGCAATACACTGCAGTATCTAAGATATATTATTACAGTAACCAGGGGTGTGACTCAGGAGTCCCCATTAACAGGAAAATTCGGTACACTGCAACCCCACATAGATCCTAGAATAAGACGTTTCTAGAAGTGAAAACTTGTGCCCTAAAAATAGTAAAGTAATAAAGTAAATGTCTCAGCAAGTTAGAGACAGTTTCACCTTTTGAGAATAAACGCAGAGCTAAGGAAAGTGTAAAAACATATGTGGGGTGGGGAAAGCCTCACCTTGTGCTTGGGGAACCATATGTAGCCCCAGGTATGGAACCCAAGTCAGCCTTACCTTCTAACCTACTCACTCCAGCCCCAGGAACTATAAATTTGATTTGTGTAAGCTCATGCAGTTGTTTCATTCAAAAAGTAGAAATATTACCCTTGGGTTAGAGTTGGATAAAACACAGTATCAGGGGCCAGAGCAGTGGCGTAAGCAGTAAAGCATCTGCCTTGCCTGTGCTAGCTTAGGACAGACCGTGGTTCGATCCACTGGCATCCCATATGGTCCCCCAAGCCAGGAGCGATTTCTGAGCGCATAGCCAAGAGTAACCCCTGAGCGTCAGCGGGTATGGCCCCCCAACAAAACAAAACAAAAAGACAAAACAAAACAAAAACAAAAAGACCACAACATCAAAGCCAAGTAATAAGCTAGCCAACTGGTTACATAACTGATCAAAATCTCATCCAACTCTTAAGTTCACAGCTGTCCCCTTCATTTAGATTCAAATTGATGCCACAATGCCATTTAAGTTTAATTATAAGAAGAAGCAATGACAAATGCCAGATATGATCTAAGACAATGACACCAAGTTAGTCCTATAATCTTGAGTTTGAATAAGATTTCTGTGATCTCAGTTTGTTTTTCAAAACTAAACAATACAGGGGCCGGGCGGTGGCACTAAAGGTAAGGTGCCTGCCTTGCCTGCGCTAGCCTTGGACGGACCTCGGTTCGATCCCCCGGTGTCCCATATGGTCCCCCAAGCCAGGAGCAACTTCTGAGCACATAGCCAGGAGTAACCCCTGAGCGTTACCGGGTGTGGCCCCCCCAAAAAACAAAACAAAACAAAACAAAAAAACAAAAAAAAACCCCCAAAAACTAAACAATACAGAATCATATTATATCTATCAGATCAAAGATAGTAGACTAACTTTTACTGAGACCTGTGCATTTTCTCATAAGTCATATTAGAAAACTAGATTTTCTATTAAAGTTTCAGAAGACATAAAGCCACAGTACAGACTGATGATCTGTTTGCATTCTAGATAGACTGATTAGCACCAGTCTAGGAGATATCTGATAGGAACTTCAATGTCTTTTACTAAGGGTATTCAGTATTTATTCAATCAAATATGTAATAGCAAGTCACTTTTTCATGTGGGTTCAAACATTACATTGAGTACATGGGAATTTCAGTTCAACAGGTCTACATGATAGGTAAGCAGTGAAATAGTAACCAGCTGTATTATTGAAGCTTTGAACAGTATCAGAAGTAGCATGAAAACTTGTTGACAGTATTGTTAAAACACCTATTTCCTCTTCCCTTTATCACATCACAGAAAATCCAAGGGAGGGACTCAAGCAGAGACAGTGGGACCAGACATCCTGCTGTTTTATCTCCAGAGCCATCCTAGTCTAGTTAGTGGCAAACCTTGAACAAATCAGGTCCTTGATGCTTCAATTTTCTACCTACAAATCAATACAGAATCCCTACCTATTGGGATGGTACAAAGCAGCTTGAAATGAGCACCTGAATACAGAGGTATGATAATAAGCCCTGTACACAAGGAAGACATGGATGTTGCCATTCATCATCATCATCATCATCATCATTATCATCATCTTGTTCTTGTTCTTGTTCTTGTTCTTGTTCTTGTTCTTCTTCTTCTTCTTCTTCTTCTTCTTCTTCTTCTTCTTCTTCTTCTTCTTCTTCTTCTTCTTCTTCTTCATTATCATCATCTTTATTCTTCCAGGAAATTATTCTTTTTCTTTCACTTGAAACTCACTCTTAAAATGATATCATGGGCTTTTCTCCTCTGGAGAAGACTAAGTTATTTTTTTTCTTTTCCAGGTTTATGAATTTTTCTTTATTGTTATTATTTATCTCATATTTACATAAGTAAATTTTTGGGTAAAATTATTTTGCTTCACTAAAAAGTATATTAAAAGACATTATGTTGAAGAAATATTTGGTTAATGATCTTGTTGACCCTGCTCTACTGACCTAATGTTCCTCAATTTATTTCTAATCTCTTAAAATACATGACTTTGACTTTTTAATGATACAGATGTTTGTTTGCTTTGGTTTGGAGGCCACACTGGCAATGCTCAAGGCTTACTCCTGGCTTGGCACCATTCAGGGATCACTTCTGGAAGGCTTGAGGTACCCTATGCAGTGCCAGGGAACAAGCCTAAGATGGAAAGGCATCTTCTGTACTTGAATGGGTGGGAAGCTAGAAGACTCAGTCTGTCTTGTGCATACAGGGATTCATTCCATCCCTGGTACTGTGCTAACACCAAGCACAATCCCTATAGATCTGTGCCTGGAGATCTGGTGGCTGAGATCTCTGATGCTGCCAGCAATTCCTGCTTATAGCAAGCCATGTGTGACCTCAGTGAGCCTAGATAAATAGATGTGAACTGTGGCTAGAGGAGGGAGACAGGGGAGATAACTCCCTAGCATCCATGGGTTTGTTGTGCATGGCAGCCTCACACAGTGAGCAAGAAGCCTGGAATTTGTGTGCACTACAGCCAGAGCATGAGACCCCTGGCCACCAAAACTGTCAAAAAACCTGCAGAAGGAAGGGAAAGGGGTAAAATATGTACCAAACACACAAAGCTCTAAATAGGGATCTAACACAGAACTCACAGTATGGAAGTCTGGGCTGTCATTATATAAATTATATGTAATTCTATAAAAACAATGATAAGGGGGTCAAGGAGACAAAAAAGCCCTAACCACCAGATATAAAATTAATAAGTCCTAGAAAGGTAATGAATAATTTGTATGTAAATATAAAAATCAAAATGTCAAAGCTGCCTTAGATGTTCTGTCTGTATTCTGTCTGTCTGTATATTCTGTCTGTTTAAAGGCTTGAATTCATGTTCCTTCTGCTAACAGGAAGTCCACCTTAATCTCTTTCTGAAGAATGGAATAGTTATACTGGGCTTCCTGTTATTCAATGAGTAAACAAACAGTCTCAACATGCATTGAAGAGAGTTCAAGTAAGAGACATGCATTTAACCTGGCCCATTCTGAAGTGACTGTAAATTAAACTACCTATTTACTCAATAGTTATACCACTTAGTAAATTTATACATAACCATAGTAATAAAGGAAGATTTGATTGCTTTTGAATTGATAATCTAATTCAGGCTAGCATTTTTTAAAAGTAAATAGTTTTAAAATCAACACAACAAGCACAAATGCAGTCACCATGTTCAAACCATTCCAGCACCATAGTATCACTCTATTCTCAAATGAGGTGTAAATGAGCTATGGAAGATTATGACTATTCTGGCCCATGTAACACAAAGCTGGCCATCTCTGGAGAAGAGATTGGGCCAAACCCCAACCCTGCTGAAGCCACCTTTGCAGCCTCCACCACCCAGAATCACCGTTTCCCTGATAGCCTGCCTCATCACTGACCCTTTATGATTCCCTGCAAGAACACTGGTCCAGTTGTTAGGCTGATATCACCAGGGCTTTTTTGGAGGAGTGTAGGTACCTCCCCTATATCTTCCTCCTTCTGGGCAAAACTGGCAGCTATAACCACACCCAAAATGCAGTTGTCATGTTCAAACCAGGCCTTCTTCCAGAGGGCCCTGTAGCTGTGTGATTGCCCTTAAAATTTGTAGTATCATAGTTTTTAATTTCTGGACAACTTCATTTGTTTGAAGTTGTCATCCTTAAAGGAACACTTTAATTTAACTGGACAATTTAACCACAGGAGCTTACTAAAATTTCTCCATTGTATTTAGGGCTTCATTGGTAATACAATAATTTTCATGAATGAGCTTGTTACTGTATTTTTCTTTTCTGTTCCATTTTATTTTTCTTTCCATTTTAAAATAACTTTGTTTTATCCCTTATTTGAAAAGAAATGTATTATGATCATCTATGTCAACTATGCAATGCATTTTCTTTAAGTTAAAAAAAAACACAACAAAACACAACAAAACAGCTGAATTGGCAGACATTTGAACTGATACTTCAGTGACCAAAAAATATTAATGAAGAAATATACTAGTAGTTTATATTTTAACAACTATGGAACTTTATTTAGCTAATAATAAAAGAATTTTAAAGTGAACAATAGCTTAAAATAAATACACTGGGGTTAGAGAGATAGTATAGGAGTTAAGATGCGTGCCTTGCATGTAGGCCAGCTCAGGATTCTGGTACCCCAGACAGTTTCCTGAGCATTTCCAAGAGTGATCCATGAGCAGAGAACTAACAGTAAGCCCTTAGTATTATGGATATAGCCCCAAATAAAATATTAATAAGATAATATCTGAACTTTCATTATGGAGAAAAAAATGATTAGAAATGAAGTCATGTATAATTAATAATATTTAAAGGACAATCATTTTGACTCATATAAGGATTACATTTTTTAAAAAAATTATTTATTTAAACAACTTTATTACATACATGATTGTGTTTGGGTTTCAGTCTTGTAAAGAACACCACCCATCACCAGTGCAACATTCCCATCACCAATGTCCCAAATCTCCCTCCTCCCCACCCAACCCCCGCCTGTACTCTAGACAGGCTTTCTATTTCCTTTGTACATTCTCATTATTAGGCAAGTTCAAAATGTAGCTATTTCTCTAACTAAATTCATCCCTGTTTGTGGTGAACTTCATGAGGTGAGATGTAACTTCCAGCTCTTTTCTCTTTTGTGTCTGAAAGTTATTATCGCAAGAATGTCTTTTATTTTTCTTAACACGCATAGATGAGTGAGACCACTCTGCATTTCTCTCTCTCTCTCTGACTAATTTCACTCAGCATAATAGATTCTGTGTACATCCATGTATAGGAAAATTTCATGACTTCATCTCTCCTGACAGCTGCATAATATTCCATTGTGTATATGTACCGCTGTTTTTTTAGCCATTCATCTATTGAAGGGTATCTTGGCTGTTTCCAGAGTCTTGCTATGGTAAATAGTGCTGCAATGAATATAGATGTAAGGAAGGGATTTTTGTATTGTATTTTTGTGTTCCTAGGGTGTATTCCTAGGAGTGGTATAGCTGGGTCATATGGGAGCTCAATTTCCAGTTTATGAAGGAATCTCCATATTGCTTTCCATAAAGGTTGAACTAGACGACATTCCCACCAGCAATGGATAAGAGATCCTTTCTCTCCACATCCCCATCAACACTGCTTGTTCTCATTCTTTGTGATGTGTGCCAATCTCTGGGGTGTGAGGTGGTACCTCATAGTTGTTTTGATTTGCATCCCCCTGATGATTAGTGATATGGAACATTTTTTCATGTGTCTTTTGGCCATTTGTATTTCTTCTTTGTCAAAGTGTCTGTCCATTTCTTCTCCCCATTTTTTGATGGGGTTAGATGTTTTTTCTTGTAAAGTTCTGTTAGTGCCTTGTATATTTTGGAGATTAGCCCCTTGTCTGATGGGGATTGGGTGAATAGTTTCTCCCACTCAGTGGAGGGGGGGCTCTTATATCCTGGGTGTTATTTCTTTTGAGGTGCAGAAGCTTCTCAGTTTAATATATTCCCATCTGTTAATCTCTGCTTTCACTTGCTTGGAGAGTACAGTTTCCTCCTTGAAGATGCCTTTAGTCCCAATGTCCTAGAGTGTTTTACGTACGTGCTGTTCCATTTATCTTATGGTTTCGAGTCTGATATGGACGTCTTTCATCCATTTGGATTTAACCTTCATACATGATATTAGCTGGGGTCTAAGTTCAATTTTTTGCAAGTGGCTAGCAAGTTGTACCAACACCACTTGTTGAAGAGACTGGAGTGCTGGAGTGGCCATACTTATATCAGATGAGGCAAACTTTATACTTAGAAAAGTTGTCAGGGACAAAGATAGACATTTTTTATTAATCAAGGGATACGAACAGCAGGAAGAAATCACTCTCCTAAACATATATGCACTGAATGAGGTGCCAGCAAGATATTTAATAAAATTGTTGACAAATCTGAAAAATAATATCAATAACAACACAATAATTGTGGGAGACCTCAACACGGCATTGTCAACACTTGACAGGTCAACCAGACTGAAAGCCAACAAGAATATACTAGACCTGAAAAGAGAAATGGAAGAAAGAGGCCTAATAGATATATACAGGACACTCCACCCCCAGAAGCCTGGATACACATTCTTCTCCAATGTACATGGGACATTCTCCAGGAGAGACTACATGCTAGCACATAAAACATACCTCCATAATATCAAGAGAATAGAAATTTTGCAGGCTACCTTCGCTGACCACAAGGCCCTGAAATTATATGTGAACTACAAAGGGACATAGAAGAAAAATTTAATACCTGGAAGTTAAAAGCCTCATACTGAATAACCAGTGGGTCCGAGATAAAATTAAAGACGAAATCAAAACCTTCTTAGAAACAAATGACAATGGAGACACAAACTATCAGAACCTGTGGGACACAGCAAAAGTGGTGGAAAATTTATAGCTTTTCAAGCACACATAAGGAAAGAAGAAGGGGCATACCTGAATAGCTTAATGATGCAGCTCATAGAATTAGAAAGTACTCAACAAAAGGACCCAAAAATAGGGGGACAGAAGGAAATAACAAAGCTGAGAGCAGAAATAAATGAAGTGAAAATCCGAAAAACAATCTAAAAGATCAACGAAAGCAGAAGATGGTTCTTTCAAAAAATAAACAAGATAGATAGACCACTGGCAAAACTAACAAAGAAAGAGAGAGAAACTTGATAACACGTATTAGGAATGTAAAAGGAGAGATCACTACTGATATGGGAGAGATCCAAAGGGTAATCAGAAACTACTTTGAGAAACTCTATACCACTAAAAATGAAAACCTGGAAGAAATGGATAAATTTTTGGACTCTTATAATCTTCTGTGGTTGAATGAAGAGGATGTAGCATATCTAAGCACACCCATCGCTATTGAGGAAATTAAGACAGTAATCAAATGTCTGCCCAAAAACAAAAGTCCAGGCCCAGATGGATTTACTTATGAATTCTTTCAAACCTTTCAAGAGGAACTTCTACCAATCCTGGCAAGACTCTTTCATGAAATTGAAAAAACAGGAACACTTCCAAATAGCTTTTATGAAGCCAACATCACCTTGATACCTAAACCAGATAGAGATGCTACCAAAAAAGAAAATTACAGACCAATATCGCTGATGAATGCTGATGCAAAGATCCTCAACAAAATCCTGGTAAATAGGATTCAATGCCTCATTAAGAAGATCATCCACTATGATCATTCCTGGGTTTCATCCCAGGAATGCAATCTATCAACGTAATACACAACATCAACAAAAAGAAAAATAAAAACCACATGATCATATCAATAGACACAGAGAAAGCATTTGATAAGGTCCAACACCCATTCTTGATCAAAACTCTAAGCAAGATGGGAATGGAAGGAACCTTTCTCAATATAATTAAGGCCATCTACCACAAGCCAGAGGTAAATATTGTCCTCAATGGAGAAAAACTGAAAGCCTTTCTTCTAAATTCTCGCACAAGACAAGGCTATCCTCTCTCACCACTCCTATTCAACATAGCACTGAAAGTACTCGCTATAGTGATTAGGCAAGAAAAAGATATCAGGGGAATCCAGATAGGAAAGGAAGAAGTCAAGCTCTTGCTGTTTGCAGATGACATGATACTCTACCTAGAAAACCCTAAAGACTCTACCAAAAAGCTTCTAGAAAAAATAGACTCATATAGCAAGGTGGCAGGCTACAAAAGTAGCATACAAAAATCAATGGCCTTTCTATACACCAATAGTAATAAGGAAGAAATGGACAGTAAGAAAACAACCCCATTCACAATAGTGCCACACAAACTCAAATATCTTGGAATCAACTTGACTAAAAATGTGAAGGACCTATACAAAAATAACTATAAAACTCTGCTCCAAGAAATAAGAGAGGACACGTGGAAATGGAAGCACATACCCTGCTCATGGATTGGCAGGATTAACATCATTAAAATGGCAATACTCCACAAAGCATTGTACAGATTTAATGCGATCCCTCTAAAGATACCCATGACATTCTTCAAGGAAGTGGATCAAGCACTTTTGAAATTCATTTGGAACAATAAGCACTCTAGAATAACTAAAGCATTCATTGAATAAAAGAATATGGAAGAAATTACTTTCCCCAATTTTAAATTGTACTACAAAGCAATAGTTATCAAAACAGCATGGTATTGGAATAAAGACAGGCCCTCAGATCAGTGGAATAGGCTTGAATACTCTGAGAATGTTCCCCAGACATACAATCACCCAATTTTTGATAAAGGAGCAAGAAATCCTAAATGGAGCAAAGATATAAGGATTACATTACCACCATAAAAATGTCAGCATCAATGAAGTTTTAAGTTTTGTGTAAATATACAGTTTTCTTAACAAGCTATAGCAATTGCAAATGACTAATTAAGGTATTTGAATTAAAATTTTTAAAAAAATATGTGCATATCTTCTGATATCATCATGTGTGTGTTTGTGTGTGTGTGTGTAAAGACAATGTAGCCATCACAATAAGAAAGAGACAGCTTTTCTGTCTCTGTAGATAATGTTCATCATATCAATATTTAACTGTATAAGCAACTACAGATGCCCTTGTCCTATTTTCCTTTGAGTTATGTAGTAGTTCCCTAACAAAATGCATATGCTAGCCCTGCAGTGAATATTGGATAGTTTATGGCCATCAAGTTTCCTCTTACTCCTTTGTCTGTAGTAAATCATAACTTTTAGGGAATGACTGTATCCTTCTTGTGAAAGCTCTTATGAGATGAAACTTTTAACAAGACTGGCTTACTGCCAGTCTACAGGTCTCAAAATGTTGAAACTATCTGTTCTACCACAGTGGATTCATGAAGTATGTGCAGACAGCATATCATGCAGACAGGCGCCAGTTGCAGATGTAAAAAATAAAAGCTGAAGAACACTGTTCTAAGCAATCACTCTGTCTTGATCAAGGACTGGGCTGGGAATCCCTAAGTACTCTGAGACCGTTTCCCCTGCATGCCACTACAGCTAGTCTGACTTAAAAAGGGCAAAAGAAGATTGGAGCAAACAGTTACTGTGTCCGTAGCTAAGATTATCCTAATAATGAGAATGTATGAGGGAAATAGAAAGCCTGTCTGGAGTACAGGCGGGGGTTGGGTGGGGAGGAGGGAGATTTGGGACATTGGTGATGGATGGTGTTCTTTACATGACTGAAACCCAAACAAAATCATGTATGTAATAAAGTTGTTTAAATAAAAAAAAAGAAGAAAAAAGATTAACTATAAAATGAACTCTTGTCCCCTGCATCAGATGACTGACCTGTGAACTTAAGTTGCCCATTTTCACATTGGGTTATTTAGCTTTTCCCTCAACTGAGGTGGCCATTCAATATTTTCGCAAGAAACTCTCTTCAGGCTTAAGTTACCCTAAATTTGTTTAGTATTAGTACAAACACACATACACATATGTCTCCAATTGAAAAAAGGTACTTTGAAAAAATTTCTAATGGTCAGAAGTAAATTAGAAAAATTGGGTTTATAAAACAAGAGAAAAATCAGAATGAAACCTTATTTTTGTTGACTGGTCACTCACCAAGTCAGTCAGGTACCCACATACTTCAGAAGAATTCTTAGTAAGTCCTAATAAAAAAGGCTAAGAAGGGTAGCCAGAATAACAGTTCAGAGCATAGGGTATTAGTCTGGCAAGTAGCTGACAATAGGTTCAGCCCCCAGCATCTCATATAGTTCTGTGAGTAATGCCAGGAAATTTCTGAGTGCAGAGCCAGTAGTAACCCTGAGCATTTCCTGGTGAGACTGCAAAATAAAACCAAAGTCTAGTAGAAACTTTTATGATCTCCAGTCTACAGAGGTACAGGGATATTGATGGAGTCAATACAAGTCCCTAAGCAAGATACTTAAAGCTGTTTCCAAACAGGAGCTGGTGGAAATCAAAGGGGCCAGAATCCTTGCTAAATATGTTCTCAGAACAGAGGAAACAGGTCTAGTGACATGTTTTTGATCTTCAAACGAGATGAAATATATTCAGAAGCAATACCAGTAGCAGGACAGAAGCTTGCAGAAACAACAAAATAGATACAAAGCATATTCCTCCACCTCAAGGACAATCAGAAATCATCTAAACGTCACAGGAAAAACCTACGCACTCACAGCACTGTAAGACAGAGAAAAACCATCTATCATGGGTGGGGAGCAATGTCAGACACCAGTTGACATACATGTGTTGGTCTGACCCAGCATGGTGAAGACACGAACTATAACAATTACAGTCCACTTTTCAGAGGTGAAAGACCATGGAAATAAAAGAAATCAAGCTCTGGAACAAAACAACTGTTTCCTTCTCGTCCCCTCCAACCTCCACCAGGGAAGAGCCATTGAGAGCTGGCTCAGAGGTGGGGGCGAACTGTCATTGGGCTGGAATGACTGCCTGGAGTGACCTTCAAAGTTGTTTCCTTGGCAACAGTGATTCAACAAAGGTTTTCTAACTATCCACATGACCTGATCCTCATCAGTCACAGAACAAAGAAACTAAGTTCACAGCGCCATCTGCGGGAAAACAAAAGAGGCTAACCTCTAAGAAAAATTCTACAGGTAAGCTTTACAAACATGAGAAGAAATTCCTTAAAGTAAAAGACAAGTCAACGGAGGGAAACTAAGGAGGTTAACAGGAAAAGAATAAATTCTCAACTAATCAAAGAAATAACATACATTAAAAAAGAGTAACAGAAATATAAGTATTTTACCACTCTGCCAGAGGTATTAATAAAAATTCTAGAGATACTGTGTGAGAAAGAGCATACTGGAAGAGATTCAAACCAACACTGCAAACATAACAATAGACTCAATCACATACACATACACACAAAAACCCGGAATAAAAGAAATTTAAGATGAAAATAATAAAACAGAAACAGGAAAATCTATTAAAAAACATCAAAGGGGGCCGGGGAAATAACATGGAGGTAGGGCAAGTTTGCCTTGCATACAGAGGGACGATGGTCCAAGACCCGGCATCCCATATGGTCCCCGAGCCTGCCTGGAGCAATTTCTGAGCGTGAAGCCAGGAGTGACCTCTGAGCGCTGCTGGGTGTAACCCGGGGACCAAAAAAAAAATGCATTAAAGTGATAAATATTATATTTATGGGAAAAACAGATGAAGACAGAGAGAAGAGCACTGAGACCATATTCAAAGAAACCATAGTTGAGAACTTCTCAAACCAAAGCAAAGAAACATAAGTGTCAAGTAACTTTAGAAAATAGCTAGATTCCTGCATCCAGAAATACTACTCCAAAATATATCATATTAAATCAGTGATGAATGCATTCAAGGAAGGATACCAAGGAAAAGAACATAGAAACATATAAAGACACTTCAACCAGGCTTCCATCAGACAGCTCAATAAAAAAGTACAGGATAGAAAAGTGTTACTTAAATTACCAACAAAACAAATTTATTAGACAGCTCAGCTCATTATATATATAATATATATTATTATATATATATATATAATATATATATTATTATATATATTATATATATATAAAGTAGTGGATAGAAAAGTGTTGCTTAAATTACTAAATAAAAAGGAATTTATCAGGGAGCTCAGTAAAAAAGAAAAATATAGTATAGGATAGAAAAAGTGTTACTCAAATCACTAAAGAGACAAATTGCTACTAAGAATATTTTACTCTGAAAATTTCATTCAAATATGATATAAACATAAAGTAATTTTAGGGGCTAGGGTGTTTGCCTTGTACCTGACTAACCTAGGTTCAATCCCTGGCATCCCAAATGGTCCCTCGAGCCTGCCAGGAGTAATTTTTGAGCTCAGATCCAGAAGTAACCCCTGCCTGGCCCAGTCAGGGGTTACCCAAAACAAAAACAAAAACAAAGTAAAGAATTTTCAAATGAGTGAAAACTAATTTAGTTTACTACCACCTTACCTGTTCTACAATAAATACTAAAAGGAACTCTTCAAAACTGAGAAACAAAAGACAATGTGATACTAAATACTGAGATAAAAATAACATAATAATGGGAATACAGGCATTTTGAGACAGAAGAAGAAAGTTCACATAGTCAAATGATGATGAGTTTGTTACCAGCATACAAATACTTCCTAAACATAAAAAATAACCACAAAACAAAAATCTGAAAAACTTAGCATGGGAAATGAAAATCTCACTGGAAGGCCTCACCAGCAGAGTAAAATAGCTGCTGAGGACAGAGATCTTTGACCTCAAGGATGAGCTGAATAATACCTCCAGAAAACAGCAGATAGATAAGATTCTTACAAAATAAATTAACAGATAGATGACAATAGAATTTGATGATAATTCAACAGAAACAACATAAGAATCATTGGGGTCCCAGAAAGGTAGGAAGAGAATACCCCTATATAAAAGCAACATTCAGAGACTGAGAAGTGCCCAGAACTGAGAGTCCATGAATCCACATCATGGATACCCAAAGAGTACCAGGTAAAAAAGATCCAGATAAAAGATATCTCCTAGTCACAATGATGAAAACCACAGATAGAGATAGAATACTGAAAGCAGCAAGATCAAAAAGGGAAAGTACATGCCAAAAAGCATCCTTAGGATTTACAGCAGATTTATCAGAAGCAATCAATTGGGCCCCAAAGCAGTGGTGGGATATAGTGGAAAAAACTCAATGAAATGAATGCTGCTCCACGAATACTTCACACAGTCAGGATCGTATTCATTTTTAAGGAAGAATACACAGCTTCATGTATAATCAACAGCTCAGGAACATTACAGATACAAATCCAAACTTAATGAAGAATAAAAAGGGGTAATTTAGGCAAGACAACCCCCACAAACACAATATACTTCTATAAAAAGATAACACAAAACTCCATGACAAAAAAATCTCTTAATGCAAATGAACTACCTACACTAATTAAGAGACAGAGTCACAAAAAAATGGAACAGAAAAGTGAATCCAACATTGTGCTGCCTCAAGAAAGATATTTAAATAAAAAATATAGGCTCAAAGTCTATGAAGGATTGTTCAAAGATAATTCTTCATGCAAACAACTGCTTCAAAAAGACTGAGGTAGCCCTACTAATATCAGATGCATAGACTTCAGGTTCACAAATTTTATAAAAGAAAGAGAAGACTTAAGTCCATCAAAAAATGGGGAGAAGCAGGGGCCTGAGATAGTAGGATGTTTGCCTTGCATGTGGCTGACCAGGAACGGGCCTAGGTTCAATTCCCAGCATCCCATATGGTCCTCTGAGCCTACCAGGAATGATTTCTGAGCACAGAGCCAGAAAAACCCTCTAAGCAACACTAGGTGTAGCCCCAAAACCAAAAAAAAGGGGGGAGTGATGAACAAAAAAATAATACAGAAGAAATATAGATGGCCAAAGGCACATCACTATTCATCAGGGAGATTAATCAAAACAATGATGAGACATAATTTCACCCCAGAGACTGGTACATATCAATAATAAAAAGAACAATCAGTGCTGGTGTGCATGCAGTGAAAAAGAAACTCTCATTCACTGCTGGTGGGAATGTCAACTGGTCCAGGCTTTTGAAAAAAAACAATATGGATATTCCTCAAAAAAATTAGAAATTAAGCTTCCAGACAACTCAGCAATAACTGTCCTAGGAATATAATATAGGAACCCAATGGCAATGCAGAAAATCCCTCTGCACTCTAAACTTCAATGCAGCATTGTTCTGAACAACCAGAATCTAAAAACAACCCAAGTACTCTAGAACAGATAAGTGGATAAAGAAATTGTGGTACAACTACACAACGGAATACCACATAACTGTTAGGTAAAATGAACTAATGAAATTTGCTTTTACAAGGATGGTTATGGAGAGTACTATGCTGCTCTACATAAGTCAAAGGAAGAGAAATTGACATAGAATGATCATACTCATTTGTGGGATATAATATAAAATATGGTATTAATGCTCAGAGACAATCGAGATGAGGGCCAGAGGACCAACCCATAGTAGGAAGCTTGCCACAAAGAGTGTGGGAGTGCAGGGAAGACAGAGAAGAAATCACTATGACAACGATAGTTGAAATTAATTACTCTGGACAAGTGCTACCATGTTTCCCGAAAATAAAACATCATCCAAAATAATGCCAACTTACAGGTTTCCTTCTGGGTGAAATATAAGGCATTCCCCCCAAATAAGACCCCCCAGACACTCTCAAAATGAAAATTAATTTACCATAAACTGGTTGCTAGGGCCGCCCCGACTGGCATCTAGCAACCAGTGATGTTAAGTGGAATCCTGACGACACTGTTGTGTTGGAGGCATTACAGAGGTCAGAGTGAGGGTCAGAGTGAGTGGTGAGCATGGGGTGGGCGAGAGGAGGGGACTTCTGTAGATACATGTAGAACAAGAGGATCAAAGTGAATGAGATGTAGCAAAGGTGATGAGTAAATTCTTGATACTGTAGTATTCAGTTTGTCTGGTTTGTGTTGACAACTACAGTACAGTATATAGGTAATAAACTTCATTTATTTTCATTTAACAATAAATGTGTACTGCATTCTTCTTCATAGAAAAATAAGACATCTTCTGGAAATAAAAGTTTGAGCCTCTTTGGGAGCAAAAATTAATATAAGACATGGTCTTATTTTCATGGAAACAGGGTAAGTACTAAAGGAGGTATGGTGATATGCATGATAACCCTTCAATAACAATGTTATTAAAATCACAGGTCTTTTGTTTGTTTGTTTGTGTTTGGTTTTTGGTTTTGGGGTCATATCGGTGACCTCAGTGGTTACTCCTGGCTATGCACTCAGAAATCGCTCCTGGCTTGGGGGACCATATAAGAAACGGGGATCGAACTGCGGTCTGTACTAGGTTAGCGCATGCAAGGCAAACATCCTACTACTTGTGCCACCGCTCGGGCCCCACAAACCACAGTTTTTAAGAGGAAATATGGAAGACAGAAAGAAGAAAAATGTCTTCCATAGTGCTAAGCAGTGTGGAAAGTTAAGGAAGAGGGCAGTAAGGAAACTGCAGATACTGGTGACAGAAAAAATCCACTAGTGAAGGATAGTGTTGGCCATTGACTTAAACTCAATCATGGGAAACTTTGCAACAGTTTATTTCACAGTAATTCAATTAAAGAATTTATTTTAGAAATAAATAGAACTCAATTTAAAAAAATCAAAATTGGCAAATTTCCAAATTGGCAATATAAGAGTAATAGAAAAGTATTAGTATATGTAATAGAAAAAACCTAACAGATTTATACTAAACCCTCTATCAAAAAATGCATCATTATTTTCTTTTTTTTCTTTCTTTTTTTTTTTTTTTTTGGTTTTTGGGCCACACCCGGCGATGCTCAGGGGTTACTCCTGGCTGTCTGCTCAGAAATAGCTCCAGGCAGGCACGGGGGACCATATGGGACACCGGGATTCGAACCAACCATCTTTGGTCCTGGATCGACTGCTTGCAAGGCAAACGCCGCTGTGCTATCTCTCCGGGCCCCCATTATTTTCTTTTTCTAACATAACATAACATAACATATAATTAATATAATATAATAATACATGTAAGTCAAAGAACATTTCTAAATAAAACACAATTTTTTATAATAATGACTTACATTCATTCTTTCATGCTTACTTCATTCTCTACTTTCACAATAGTATTTTAGATACATATTAACATTGAATCAGGGGAATATCCATCACCCCCAGTGTTGTCTTCCCTTCATTCCTGTTCTCAAGCATATATCCCTTTCTTCCTCCTTTATCCCTCAGAATGCTAGTTTAACTAAAAGCATATATGTTAACACTAATGTAAACCACTGTTTTGCAGGTCCCAATATTTTTACTAGTGGTTTCTTAAAGGTTTAGAGTCAAAGGAGCACTGTAAAAACAATGTTAGAGTGGCAATTATTATTTGCACGGGCCCACCAAAGTATGGGGGTCATGAAAAGGAAAAAACTTTTGGCCTAAGTACAAGGAGACCTTACCCCTGAAGTTTCCTGACATAAGACCATTTCTAGGCTCCAGGCAAACTAGTTTGTCCAATCCTGGTCATTGTCTGTAGTGCCCATACACTTATATTTTTCACAGTCTCTGTTGTTGGTATCCTGTTTTTGTATTGAAGGTCCTGGAATCTGTATGTCCTACATTGAAGTCAAGATGGTGTGGAGTGGCGTCTAATGTCAACTCACAATTAAAGGGCAATGCAGAAAGCCCTGTCCAGTACTCAGGTCGTTGTTGTTGTTTAAATATTCTCAGTGTTAAGGGAAGACTCTTTTGAGTAAATCCATGTCAGAGCAGCAGTAGGGTCTTCCCTGGTAGAGGATTGCTTCCAGGTGATGACATAGACAACTTTAGATGTTTCGTAGATGGCTTCCCCAGTTCAGGCGTGACTGGAAAATGCCCAAACCTCTGAGGCCTCTGCCAAGTCATCATGTCAATGTTCAGGGTGTAAGGTTCCATCGCACCACTAGATTTGTGTGTTTTTATCTTTATTAAATAAGAACTTATTTGTATGTATAGTATTTTCCATTTTAATGTGACCATGCAAACAAGGAATAATGCCACCCAGTGTTATCAGCAAAAAATGCAGCATTATTTTTAATACTAAAATAAAATAATGTTGAATACTTTAATTTCAGAAAAAATAAACAAGAATACAATACACACCATTAAAACCTATAGTCAAATTGGGGGTTGAGAGACAGACTCAGACCCTTCCCCTATCCTGCCTTAGGAAAAGAAAGGAATGGGGAAAAACCCTACAGAGTCAGGTGGTAAGACTACTCAGGACTGCTTGTGGAAGAAATTAGGATATTATTCAAACCTCTAATACTATTGAAACCTCTAATCTACATCTTCCATGCTAAATGCATCTGTATCACCCTCAAAAGGGGTATCTCATCATGAATAGCAATCATCACTGGGCTCCTCCAATGTCATTTTATCTACATCAATGCCCAGGCCTATCTTCTTTATATGGAAAATATAGTTGGGATGGGTCTGGAGATCCTCAAGTGAGAAACCAGAAGAGAGCTGTGCAGTTTCAAATAACAGCACTACTAGGTCCTTGGCAGCCTTTTCATTCTCATCTGCCTCTGCCTGCTATATGTGTCTCCAGAATGGATGGTCAACTTTGATCTCCAGGTGCTTTTTAGCCATCTGAGGATTGTCCCAAATGGTTTGGGTTTTCAGAATTTGCTCCATGTTGGCTGTCTGCTATAAGTGTCAGTCACAATGCAGCAGGGTGAAGGCACAAGCCAATTTGATATTGTTCCTTTCTCAACATTCTTTTCCAAGATTTACTTCATAAACTTGCACAGGTTTTCAAAAAGAAATGATAATAACTATGTTAAAATTGGAATCCAGTAAAGCATATTTTCTAATCACATGGTATAAAACCAGAAAAAAACCCATTCCAATATTAGGAAAACTCCCAAACATATTAACAATAAACAACATGTTTGTGAATAACTCTTGTGTTACTAACAAAAACAAAGTAGAAATCAAAATCTATTTATAAAGGAAATAGTAAACTCTATGTGATGTAGCAAAAGCAATATTAAAGAGAAAATCGCCACTATCCTGACTAAAAAATATAAAATAAAATACTGTATACAGCATCAGAAGGGGCTCTGGAATATACAAAACAAATATTAGCAAAATAATAAAAAATAACAGAATAATGATAAAACTAAAAATTACAATAAGAGTGATTACTTGATGAGCTTGATTTTTATTTCTTTTTTTTAATATAATTTTTATTTTGATCATAGTCGCTTACATATTGTTGTCAATAACATTTTAGGTACATATTTACATAAAATCAGGGGGGATTCCCATCACCAGATTGTCCTCCCTACACCTCTGTATTTGTCCTACCTCCCATTCCCTCTTCCCTCACCCCCAGGGCGGCCATAATATGTGATCCCCTCTGTATACAACCCTCTACTTAGTAGTCTTGCACCTGTTTGGTCTTGATGCCTCCCGTATCTCCCCCTCTAACTGTAGGCAGGACTATCTAGTTCAAGTTGCGTGGCTTTGCCTGAGAAAGAGAAGATACATAAACTAGGGTAAGAGTCTAATACCCCAAAAATGGGTGGAATCCTTCTAGAGGCTCTCATCATCAATTTGGGAGATGAAGGGGAAAAAGAAGGTGAAACACTCCACCAGTACCATGATTTTTATTTCTTTTTGTTTTACTTGAACTACAACCAGTGGTACTCAGAGCTTACTCTTGGCTTGGGGCTCAGGGATGATTTGCAAGGTAAATGCCTTACCTGCTGTACACCCAAGAGCTGTTTTTTTTAATATATCAATAAGCCCCTTTTTATACTTGCCAAATGGAAAAAAAAAAAAAAAAAGAAAACCTCAATGGACAAAAGAATTACACAGATTTATCTCTAGTCGGCAATAGACACAATATAGAAATAAGAGGCTGGGGGGGGGATTTGAAATAAAGAAATAGAAGAGAGGAAATATTAAAATATATCATTCACAATTATACCTGAGAAAAGCAAGCACCTGAAAATTATCATAACATAGAGACTAAATATTTACACAGATAAAACTATAAAATACTACTAAAATGCATAAAAGAAGTTATAAAGTAATGGAAACACATCTGTTGTTCATGTAGTAGAAGAATTAATATTGTAAAAGTTACAATCTTGCCATTTTATAAGTGCTTTATAAGATTTACAAGAGCGGGCCCGGAGAGATAGCACAGCGGCGTTTGCCTTGCAAGCAGCCGATACAGGACCAAAGGTGGTTGGTTCGAATCCCGGTGTCCCATATGGTCCCCCGTGCCTGCCAGGAGCTATTTCTGAGCAGACAGCCAGGAGTCACCCCTGAGCATCGCCGGGTGTGGCCCAAAAACAAAACAAAAAAAAAAAAAAAAAAGATTTACAAGAGCTTTATAAGATTCAGCACTATTCCTATAAAAATCCTCACAACAGATAGGACTCCTGAAAAAATGTCAGAAAGTCAGCAGTACAGTAACAGCTGCTGCTGCAGCAATGTAGGAGGGCCTAAAGATTCTGAGAGCAGCTAGTTCCTGCAAGCTTCCCAAGGTGAAATACCCCAAACCCCCAAACCTAACAACTGGACACAACAGAAGCCATCACCAGATCAAAAATCAAGCTACTAGGGAAATTGCTTGAGAAAAACATGACAGCAGTGACTAGTGAGTGAAACACCCTGACTTGGTCAAGCTTATGGGAAACAGACATTAGGGAGTGCAGCTGAGGCATTGAGGAAATTCACCTAAGCAAGGCAGGGCCTCATGAACTGGCCATACTGACAGCAGCAGCAGCATGGTTATGGCAATAAGGCCTGGTCCACTCTCTCGCAAGTATTCATTTTCCCAGTCTGTCTAGCTTCCCTGCCTCAGCACCAGAGTGCATTTAAAACTAAGGTTCCTGAATCTGGAGAAAAGTGTAGCCTTGAGACAAGCAAGAGCAGAAACAAGCAGCTGCAGTAACACTAGGAAGCTTTTGGAATTAATAGAGCCATTTTGAAATCAGGAAAGTCACTGAGAAAAGAGTGCAGCCACTCTGCCTTGCTCAGTGGCTGCACATTTCTTCTAGCCCAGGAGCCCCACAGCAACACACACAAAACACCACCACACTGTAAAGGTCATAAAGAGATGGCAATGCAGAACTCCATCATACTTAGTCGATAAAGATGGTAGTCCTGAGGAACCTACTAACACCAGCTACCTATGTAGCCTCTCTGATAAGGACTTTAAAGAAGAAATGTGAAGGATGTTCAAAGAACATGTAATGAACAGAAAATAAGATTCAAAAGGATATGAGTGTATAAATGAGAAAAATTCATTCAGAAGTGACAGAACTAAAAAAGTTAGTAGGTAAAAGGAAAAACGAGAAGGCCTTAGCAGAGGAATAGCTGCTGAAGACAAAATAAGTGACATGAAAGATAAACTGCATGAAACATATCTATCTATCTATCTATCTATCTATCTATCTATCTATCTATCTATCTATCTATCATCTATCTATCTATATGATAATAAGCTGGAAAAGAGCCTTAAAAGATACAAAGAGAAGATGGAAATAGCCTCAAAACAAGCAAACAATTGACAATAGATTATTGGAAAAAATTTAAAGGAACAATATAAGAATAATAGGGGGTCCCAGAGAGGCAGGGGGGAAAAAACCTTCTTAAGAAGTAACAGTCAAAGATATCATTGCTGAGAAATTCACAGAGATGAAAAGTGCTTGCAACCATATCCTGGATGACCAAAGAGATTCAGCTCAAAGAGACCCAAATAAAAGGAACCCACAGCACACCCTAGTCACAATGATGAAAATGACAGATAAGATATAGAATACTAAAAGCAACAAGAACAAAAAGAAAATTACATACGAAGAAGAAAAGGCAATATTTAAAGCAAATTTATCACAAGGAACACTCCAGGCCCAAAGGCAGTGATGGGATATATTGTAAAACCTCAATGAAATTAATGTATCATGACAAATACTTTAACCAACTAGAATTTCATTCAGGTTTAAAGGAAGGATACACAGCTTCAGAGATAAACAACCACTCAAAAACTTTACAGACCAAAATGAATCATAAAAGATGGTGGTGGAGCAATAGTGTAGCAGTAGGGCCTTTGCCTTTCATATGGCTGATCCAAGATGGACCTTGGTTGGATCCCTGGCATCCTATATGGTCCTCAAGCCAAGAACAATTTCTGAGTGCACTCCAGGAGTAACCCTTGTGCGTGACTGGGTTTGGCCCCCAAACAATAAAACAAACAAACAAAAGAATCATAAAAGAACTAAAGGGTCCAATTTAAGGCATGACAGACCACATAAATACACCAAACATCTACAAAATTATTGCACAAAATCCCAGACAACCATCTCAACATCAATAGAATAAATACACAAAATAAGAGGCACAGAATGAAAAAATGAATTATAAAATTGAATCCAACATTTTGCTAACTGCAAGAAACATATATGAATAATCAGAGCAAACAGACTCAAAGTCAAATGGTGGAGGGACAGTACTTTAAGCAAGCAACTCCATTAAAAAGGCTGCAGGGGCTATATTAATATTAGACAGCAAGACTTCGGGCTTAAAAAGGTTTTATGAAACAAAGAGGGTCATTTCTTCCTAATTAAGGTATTTGTAATCAGAAATCACACTTCTAAACATATATGCACCCAATGAGGGGCCAGAAAAATACTTAAAACAACTAGTAATAGGTGTGAAATAAGACATAAATAAAACATAAAGGCAGAGGGAAATTTCAACACAAAGGTAGTGGGATATGTCAACACCATTCTATCACATTTGAGGTCAATGAGGCTAAAATTTGACAAGAATATTTGAAGGTTTTGAAAGAAGAAATGGGAGATAGTGGCTATGTAGACAATTATAGAGCTACTCACCCCCAAAAAGCTGAGTATACATTCTTTTCTAATGTACATGGGAAGATAGAACATATGCTGGGCCATAAAATATGCCACAGTGAAAATCAAGAGGATAGAAATCGCATTGACTATCATCTCAGACCATGATGCACTAAAAATGAAAGTGAATTAGAAACAGAAAATGGAGAAAAAACTTTAAAATTCAAATTAAATAACTCATTGCTGATCAACCAGGGGGTCAGAGAAGAAATCAAAAAGGAAATCAAAAGATTCCTGGAAACAGATGAGAATGTAGATTAGAATGATCAGATTTGTGGGTCACAGCCAAATCTGCATTAATAGGAAAATGTATAGATTTGCAGGCATTCATTAGAAAGGAAGAAAATGCATACATAAATAACTTACTGGGAAAGCTTGAGAAATTGGAAAGGATCAAATAAATCAGCCTAATGTGGGCAGCCAAAAAATAAAATAAAACTTGGAGCAGAAATTAATGAATTGGACATCCAGAAAAAAATACGAAAGATCAAAGAAAGCAAAAGTTGATTTTATGAAAAAAAAATAAGATCAATAAACCATTTTCAAAACTCACGAAAGGGAGAGAGAAACATAATAAAAAAAAACAAATAAAAACAGAATATCATTACATGTAGTACAGAAATTCAAAGGGTAATCAGAGAACTTTGAGATTTGTTATGTCATGAAACAAGAGAACCTGGAAGAATGGATAAATTCTTGGACTCCTACAAAATTCCAAGCTTGAACAAGGATGATCTGGAATACCTAAAAAGATCTATCCTGATTGAGGAAATAGAACTTGTAATCAAAAGACTTCCCCAAAACAAAAGCCCAAGCCCAGATATATTTAATAGTGAATTCTTTCAAACCTTTAAATAGGATCTACTGCCAATTCTTTTAAAGAACTTCCAGGAAATTAGAACAGAAATATTACCAAATAGTTTCTATAAATATAAATATCACCATGATACCAAATCAGAGAAAACACAAAAACAGATTACAGACACATATTCTTGATGAACACAGATGCAAAAATCCTCAGCAAAGTAATAGCAAATAGAATCCAATAACTTGTCAAGATACAACATGACCAAGTAGGATTCATCCCAAGGATGCAAGAATGGTTTAACATTTTTCAAGTCAATATAATATACCATATCAATAAAAGAAAAAATAAAAATGATACAATCATATCAATAGATTCAGAGAAAGCATTTGACATGGTTCAACACCAATTCATGATAATAGCTCTTAAAAACAAAAAGAAATTTAAGAAACTTTCTTCAGTATAGTCAAGGATACTTACCACAAGTCCATGGCAATCATATGCAAAAGGGAAAAACTAAAAGCCTTTTCTCTAAGACCAGCCACAAGGTAAGTTTCCCCTCTCATGCCACTTAATTAAATATAGTACTTGCCATAGCAACTACCAAGAAAAAAATATACAGAGTACTAGATAGGTATGGAAGAAGTCACTTTCACTGTTTGTAGATGACATGATACTACATCTAGAAAATCCTAAAGATTTTACAAAAAAATCTTCTAGAAACAATAGATTTGTAGAGTAAAGTGACAGGCTACAAAATTAATGCACAAAAATCTGTGGCATTTCTATACACAAATAATGAAAGGAAAGTAAGATATTTGAAAAGTAATCCTACTCACAATTGTGCTTCAAAAAATAAAGGACCTTGGAGTAAACTTAACTAAAGATATGAAAGACCTATACAGTTTAAACTACAAAACACTCTTCAAGTAAAAACAGAGGACACAAGGAAATAGAAACACATCCTGTTAATGGATTTAACATAATTAAAATAGCAATACTTCCCAAAGCATTGTTCAAATTTAATGAAATCCCTATAATAATACCCATGATATTTTTTCCAAAAAGTAGATCAAATACTCCTGAAATGTATATGAAACAATATGTATATGTATATAAATATGTACAGAAACTTCCAAGAATAGCTAAAAAAATTCTTGATGAAAAGAAAATGGCAGGAATAACTTTACATTGCTTTAAACTGTTCAATAAAGCAGTAGTCATTAAAACAGCATGGTATTGAAATAAAGACAAATATTTAGCTCAATGGAATAGACTTGAAATTTTGAGATTGACCCACAAAAGAGCAAATCAGCAGTAGTGGTGGTGGCAGCTTCTTCCTAGACTGAGGCTGGAAAGCTGAAGAGCTGTCTTTTCACTTTGGGAGCTGATTGGCAGCTGGTTGGAAAGGGGGAACATTCTGAGGAGTTAAAAACTGAGAGCAAAGGGATTAAAAAGGGAGAAATAACAGATTAGGACTGAGAATGAAGGAACAGAAATGGATTTTTAAAGTGGCAAATGGGATAGGAGGAAGGGTTATATAAAACAAGGGAAGAACTACATACAACATTGACAGACATTAGGCATATTACAGATGGACATTAAACAGATATTGAGGTGGCCAACACATACACTCATGCACACACTTAGATATATACTTAGGATCAACTGTAGGTTGCAGGTGAAAAGCTGACCCAGGTGGAATGGGTCAGAATGCTTAAAAATTATAAAACTGGCAAGTCAGACGTAAAGGTTTTCCATTTTCTAGGCCAGTGGTTGGCAACCTTTTTTTTCAACTGAGCCAAATCTCGCCAAAACCACGATAGAAATTTATTTTGAGAGCCACATTTTTGTTTTTGTTTTTGTTTGTTTGTTTGTTTGTTTTTGGCAGCGCTCAGGGGTTACTCCTGGCTCTATGCTCAAAAATTGCTCCTGACAGGCTCAGGGAACCATATGGGATGCTGGGATTTGAACCACCGAACTTCTGCATGAAAGGCAAACACCTTACCTCCATGCTATCTCCCCGGCCCCAAAAGCCACGTTTTTAAAACCGAAAATACATAGGATGGTACACTGTTTTTAGTTTCAATAAGTTTTTATTGAGAATATTCTGTATGCAAGTATCCACAAGGGTCGGGAGGATACAAATACCACAACTAATTAAACAAAAACTTTAGAACGATAGTATTTCTCGATAACGTTAAATTCCATAAAATTTGCCTAACAATGTAGAGAAAATTACATCCTGACAATGACTGACAAAGCCACATACACTAACGTGAACATTGGCCTTTCATTTCCTTGGAAAGTTTGAGCAAATCAGGTTTGTATGTTTTTGTTTTTGTTTTGGGGCCACACCCAGCAGTGCTCAGGGGTTACTCCTGGCTATCTGCTCAGAAATCGCTCCTGGCAGGTACAGGGGACCATATGGGACACCGAGATTTGAACCAACCACCTTAGATCCTGGGATCAGCTGCTTGCAAGGCAAACACCACTGTGCTATTTCTCCGGTTATTGTTTTTCATTTTAGGCACAATTCCAGGTTCTCATCGATGAGACGATTTCTCAATTTACTCTTGATAAGATTCATGCTTGAAAATGATTGTTCGCATAAATACGTAGAGCCGAACAAGGAAAGAACAGCAAATGCTAGTTTTTTTTTTAGTTGATTATATGAGTCACGAATACTATTCCAGGTGTTAAAAATCAACATATCTTCCTTCTCCAGGTCTTTCAAAGCAGACCACTTGTGCTGTGAACTAAGTTCACATTTCTGTTTTTCCAGTCTTTGTAAATTAGCAAAGACGTTCAAATTTCGAGCTCCAGTTCTTTGTTTTTTAAATCCAGAAATTGCATTTCAAAGTTGCCAATGTCAATATTAAAGGGAGAAAAATGTAATTCCATTACAGTGGCATCCAGAGGTTTTTAACAAAAGCCAACATCACTTTGCTGTTTCTGAAATCCTGAAACCTCTTGAGAAAAGCTTCTCTTATATTTAAAAGTGCTGTTTTAAAATAGGTAATGTCAATATCAGAATTATTTTCTTGGCGATGTTTCAACAGGCTTGGAAGGTGAATCAAAGTTTCTCTGTCAAAATCTTGAGCAAAAACAGATAATTTGTTTTCAAACGAAATAACTTCTAACATCAAAAAAATTGTGTTTCCTTTCCCCTGTAGTTTATGATTAAGCTGATTTATATGTGAAGTAACATCCACTATAAAATACATTTTTTGAATCCACTGATTATTTGTTAATTCTGGATAGTGAACACTCTTCTCAAGGAAAAATGCTTTGATTTCTGATAATAAGGAAGCAAAAACGTTTCAAAACGTTTCCTCTTGATAACCAAAATGTGTTGAAAATTTGAAACCCTACAATATGGAGATGAAACACATAAAAGAGAAAAACCTTTTAACAATCTTTAAAAGCAAGAACAGTGTTCCAAAGAAAAGTAGTGATTTCACTGAAAGAAAAAAAAGTCTACTGACATTTAGTATGTGCTGCAAGAAACCAAACTAAAATACACACAAAAACAAAAACGGCACTTTGTTAAAGGCATATGATATCATATCATAAAGGAATTATGATAGAGTGCCTGAAACATTTTAAAAATAATTTTTATTTAAGCATATTTGTTACAAAATTATTCATACTTGAGTTGCAATCATAGAATGTACACTACCCTTCACCACTGCACTTTCCCCAATACCAATGTCCCTTGTTTCCTTCCCATTCACCCTCCTCTGCCTATGTTAGGGACAGTCATTTTGCTTTTTTTTTAATTTCTTTTTTTACTTTATTTAAACATCTTGATTACAAATATGATTGTGATTAGGTTTCAGTCATGTAAAGAACATCCCCCTTCACCAGCGCAACATTTCCACCACCAATGTCCCAAATCTCCCTCCATCCCACCCCACCCCCTTATTTTGAATATTTAGTATTCCTAATATTCCAGGCAGATTTAATTTAATTTAATTCTGTTTAACTTATTCTGACATAATTTTATAAACATGTTTTTAACAGAGAATAAATTGATTACATAAATGGTATGTGAAAGTGTATCTGTTTTCCCATAAAATAATGTATTCATTGTTATAAAGAATAACATAGATCAGGGCTGGAGAGATGCTTTTTTCTCTCTATCTCTCTTTTCTTTTATGACACTGAGGTTTGCAAAATTTCCTTTATGACACCGTAGTTTGCAATATTCTTAATTAAAGGGTACATGCATGTCACATCCATTTTTAGCATCCAGTTCTTGTCCAGAGTGATAAGTTCCAACTATTAATGACATAATTACCTTTCTCTGTTCTAACTGAACTCATCACTTTTTATGGCAAGCTTCCTATTATGGACTAGTCCTCCTGTCCCTCATCCCTATTTTAGATATTATTACCATATTGCCATTTATTATTCTTATATGCCACAAATGAATATTCTGTGTCTACACCTCTCCTTCTGACTCATTTCACTCAAAATAATAATCTGATGTGTTGATTTATGTACAGATGATGCACTGTGCATGGCTCAGTGTTTTTGTGTAGTCACAAGAAACAGAAGTTGCACAGTCGTACATTGTATCCTCTCATTGTATAATAGACTGGATTTAGAAAAACTCCCTGCTGAACTAAACTCTGTGACAGATGACACAGTAAAGATAATTTGTGAAATTCACAATTGTGATCAAATCCAGGATATTTACCACCCTGGGTGAGAGTATGGATGCCCACTACTCGCATCTTCTCCATGAAGAAGTGAAGTGGCTGTTCTAGGGATCGGTGCTCTCTCGCCTTGTTGGCAAGAGGGAAGAAGTAATGCAGTTCCTGTGAGAGCAGAACTCTGACGTTGTTCAGCCCCAGTTGGACAAGAAATGGGTAGCTAAGCTTGTGTATTTGACAGACATTGTTCATTTTCTCTATGAACTTAATATTTCTCTGCAGGGGAGTTTCACAAGTAGTTTTTACAGTGAGACATAAGATGGATGTGTTCAAAAATGAATCTGATTCTGGGATAACTGTGTCTGAGGAGATGTTAAAATGTTTCCACTTTTGCAAAAAAATTCTGATTGGCATTTATATTATGCAGAAAGTCATAATCAATATGAAAAACATCATTTAAGAGCATTAGCTCACAACTTTAATCGTGAGTACTCTGAACATGAGAATCCAGGGAAAAGAAAACGCTGGGTTGAGAATCCCTTCATGGAAGATGCCCACTCTTGTGCAAAATAAAATATGTGTTTTAAGACCACTCCAGGCACTGTATTTCTAAACCCCACCCAACCTGTTCTGAAGAAGCTGGGTAGCAGGAAAGAAATAATAAACCAAGCTAGCCAGGAAAGGATGATCATGGAGTCCATGGCCTTGTACTCTCTGCCTGGAGCTCAAAAAGCTAGAACACCTCATTCTTTATTAAAACCAATTCCCAATACCAGGAGGCTTCAGGTCAAGAGAGAGAAAGACAAAAGTACATATTCAGTGGGCGTTTACATATCAAAGGAAGAGGTTTAAGAAAGGATGATGTTGGGGGAACACCTTTGTTTGGGGTTGATACTGGGTATCATGTTACACTCTTGGAGCCAGCTACTGGGGCTGCACACAGGGCACACACTGACAAAGGCTAAAAGCAGAGTCCTGACTCCTGGAGCAGCCACCTAGCACACAGAAAAGCCAAATTAAAAGTGTAAAGAGCCACATGTGGCTTGCGAGCTGCATGTTGCCGACCACTGTTCTAGGCATAGCATTATTATTGAGGGTAAACTTTACTGAAATAAGGCTTCCTGGGTTAGATTGTGTATAGAGCATTCTTAACCCAACCATACTTTTCAAGTATAGAACACTAAGTAATATGGTGATGAGCACTGAAAGGGAAGTCTACATCATGAAGCATCGTCTATTGGGTCTTTAACATCCAAATACCTTTCCTGAAAACAAAATGAAATCATGAGCATTATGCTATAATAGTAAACTAATTTTAATTGAAAATAAATTGCAATAACATAATGAATGAGCACAGTAACAGGAGATTATAGCATGCAGTTGTGTATTCCAATATTATCTGTGTGCATATCAGGAGTATTATGATATAATAGTAAACTAACTTTAATGAAAATAAATTGCAATTACATACTCAATGGACATATATAAAGAGGAGCTGATTGGACACCTGCTCAATCTAAGCAGTTGTATCCAATGTTGAAGGTCCTTGAAGTATAGAAGAGAATATAAGCTTTTGTGTTTCTCCTTTTTCCACTCAGTTCCTTCTCTTCTCCTCACTATACTCTTAGGGTAATTGTGTGTTAGACACCTACAATTTATTTATTTATTTATTTTTGGTTTTGGGGTCACACCTCGCAGTGCTCAGGGGTTACTCCTGGCTCTATGCTTATAAATCACTCCTAGCAGGCTCGGGGGACCATACGGGATGTCGAGATTCGAACCACCATCCTTCTGCATGAAAGGCAAATGCCCTACCTCCATGCCATTTCTTCGGCCATGGAAACAACTATTTAGATCATTGTGTTTCTCCATGCAGCTATTCAAAATATCACATATAAGTGATATCATTCTGTATTTACCTTCTTCTTCTGGCTTACTTCATGTAACATAACTTCTAGTTCCATACATATTGCTGTAGATTACATGACTATATCATTCATTACTGCTATGTAGTATTTCATTTTATATATTTACCACTGTTCTTGGTCTGTTGTTGGACATCTAGGTTGATTCCAAGTCTTAGCTATTGTGCTGATTGCAGCAATGAATAGCGGTATGCATACATTCTTTTGAATGAATGTTTTCCTGTCCTGCAGATACATACCAGAAGTAGTTGGTGGGTCAATCAACAGCTCATTTTTGAGTTAGTGAGAACCCTCCAAATAGTTTTCCATAAGGATTGGATCAAACAGCATTCCCACCTGGATGAGAGTTCCTTTTTTTACAAAATCACCACCAACAGATACTGTTCCCAGTATTTTTGATATGTGCCATTTTCACTGGTTTAAGATGATATCTCATTGTTTTCCTGGTTTGAATTTCCCTAAGGATAAGTGATGATAAAATATTTTCATGTGTCTGTTGGCCATCTGTTGGACTTCCTCAAAGAATTGCTTGTTCATTTCCTCTTCCTTGTTTTATAGGGTTTTTGGAAGTTAACATTTTCGAGTACTTTGTAAAGCTAGATATCAACTTTTTACCTGATGTGATGAGTTCAAAATTTTTCTCCCATTCACTTACCTGTCTTCTAATTTTAGCCCATGCTTCTTTTGCCAAACAAACATTTTAGTTAGATGTAGCCTCATTTTTTTTCCAGTTTGATGCTATAGTTCTTGCCGTTGACATCCTATCATTAAAGATTGTTTTGAGTTCTAAGTCTTGAAATGTTCTGCTTAAGTATTCTTCAATCAACTTTATGGATTCATGTAAAATCTTATGGTATGTAATCCACTTTGAATTGACTTTTGTGTAAGGTGTGAGATATTAATTCCTTACATGTAGTTAACCAATTGTTTCAACACCATTTGTTGAAAAGACTGTCTTTGTTCCATTTCATATTTTTGGCTCCTTTGTCAAAAATTAGTTGACCATATACTTGGGGGTTTGTCACTATGTAGTCTATTCTGACACATTGGTTTAAAAAATGTCTTTGTTTCAGTACCATGCTGTTTTGGTCACTGTGGCTTTGCAGTAGAGCTTCAAACTAGGTAATGAAATGCCTTCAAGTTTCTTGTTTTTCAATATAAATTTGACCATTCTAGGTCTTTTATGGTTTAACATTTACTTTATCATTGTTGTAAGTTCTTGAAGAATGTTGTCTGAATTTGAACTCAGACATTGCATTGATCTATATAGTAGGTTAGACAAGATGGTCATTTGATTATATTGAGTCTTCCAATCCATGCTCATAGAATGTTCTTCCATTTTCTTAGGTCTTTAATTTCTTTCTGAAGTGTTCTAAAGTTTTCTTGATATAAGTCTCTCACCTTTGTTGTTAGATTGATTCCCAGGTAACTGATAGATTTGGACATTTTTAAATAGATTTTTTGATCTCTTTCTCCTCTGAGTCATTATCTGTATAAAGCAATGCAACTGTATTTTGTACATTGACTTTGTAGTCTGACAATTTACAACCATATTTCTCTTACCATAAAATGCACATTTTCCTCCCAAAAGTGTGTCTTATGAAGCAAATGCCACCTGGACCTGAAGCCTAAGTGTAGGTGAGGAGAGCATCTAAAACCTTATGGTTTTATGGTTAGGTGCATCTTATAGTTTGAAAAATAAAGTATATTGTTTTTTTTTTTTGTTTCTAGAAGCTTTCCTGGGCACTCATTAGGGACTCCAATGCATATCATCATGTCACCTGCTAATAGCAATAGTTTGACTTTCTCTTTTCCAATTTGAATTCCTTTTATTTACTCATCTTGTCTGATTGCTAGTGGTAGGACTTCTAATACTATGTTGCATAAGAGTTGAGACAGTGGACATCCTTGCCTCATGCCAGACCTTAGTAAAATGCTTTTAGTTTTTTGACATTAAAAATAATGTTAGCTATGGAATTTTATAGACAGCTGTTACTATCTTGAGAAAGGTTCCTTTCGCATCTTTTTGCTGAGAGTTTTTATCATGAATGGATGTAGGATTTTGTCAAATGCTTTCTCTGCATCGATTGATATGATCATGTGATATTTTCATCCTTCCTTTTACTGATGTGGTGTATAACGTTTATTGATTTGCATATGTTGAACCATTCTTACATCCCTGGGATAAAACCTACTTGGTAATGATATATAATCTTTTGGATGTGTTGTTGGATTCAGTTTACTAAGATATTGTTAAGGATTTTTGCATCTACGTTTATTAGTAAAAATTAGTCTGTAGTTTTCTTTCTTGGTGATATCTTTGTCAGCATTGTGAACACACATGATATTAGCTTCATTGAAAGTATTAGAAAGGATACCCACATTTTTGATATTTTGGAAGAGGCCAAGGATCAATGGTAATAACTTTTGTTGTTGTTGTTGTTGTTCTTCTTCTTCTTCTTTGGTTTTTGGGTCACACTCGACAGCGCTCAGGGGTTACTCCTGGCTCTATGCTCAGAAATCGCTCCTGGCAGGCTCAGGAGACCATCTGGGTTGCCGGGATTCAAGCCATTGAACTTCTGCATGCAAGGCAAACACCTTACCTCCATGTTATCTCTCTGACCCCATCAAGGCACAGGGGACCATATGGGATGCCGGGAATAGAACCACCGTCCTTCTGCATGAAAGGCAAATGCCTTACCTCCATGCTATCTCTCTGGCCCCTGGTAATAACTCTTTTTGAATGCTTAAAATTCATCTGTAAACCTGTCTGGTCCTGAATTTTTAATCTTGGGGAGTTTCTTAATTACTGTTTCAATTTCCTTACTTTTGATAGACCTGTTTTAGAGAGTACCGTATTTTCCGGCATATAAGACGACTTTTGAAACAAAAAAAGTCAACCGAATATGGGGGGGGGGGTCGTCTTATACACCGAGTATATCCCGAAAATTGTTTCAATATGCTGCTAAACGAAACAAAAAAAATCAGGCCGCAGAGTTTCCAAATCTCTTTCTTGGGGGCTCCCAAAAAGTACTCGGGAGATCTGGGGGCCACTTCTGGCAAAACCCAGCTAACCATGTTGGTGGTTCAGTACTAGGGTCCGAGGATGAGGTGTTGTTTGGTTCATGTAGTGGGGGAGATTAACAGACGCCACCAGGGAATTGCCAGAAAAGGTGCCTATATAAGGGACCAATCACTGCAAGGCTGCTCGGACCACCTCTCTAACTCAGCCAATCCAGGCAGGCTTTTTATGCATGCAAATTAGACAATGTTTTGGACCCGAATCTACACTGTAAAAAGCCTGCTCAGATTGGCCAGAGTCAGAGAGGAAGTCTATTACAGTAGAAACTTTGAACCATTGCTTGTTGTGATTGGCTCACTGTGGTACACACAGCTGCAGCACAGGAACATTCTGTCTGATACAGCGAATATAGGCCTAAACCTATGTTTTAACTACAAAAATAGGGGGTCGTCTTAACGCCCAGTCGTCTTATACGCCGGAATATATGGTAATAAAGTTTCAGAAATATGTCCATTTCTTCTAGGTTCTCTAGCTTAACAGATAACAGTTGTTCATAATAAGGTCTCATGATATCTTAGACTTCTTGGGGTTTGATTGTAATTTCTCCCCTTTCATGTCTGATCTGATTTGAGTATTTTCCCTTGTTTTTCTTGTGATTCTTGCCAGGGTTTGTCTACCTTGATTATTCTTTCAAAAACTAGATCTTGGTCTCAATTCTTTGTATTGTTTCCTTTGTTCTATATTGTTGATTTCTGGCTTTGGTTTTTATTATTGATTTTCTTCTGCTTGTGTTTGGGTGCCTTTGTTGTTGGTTTTCCAGGTATCTTAGGTGTCCCTTTATTTTGTTAATTTTGTCTTTTTATTCTTTCCTAATGTAGACCTGTATTGCTATGAGTTTCCTCCTAATTACTGCTTTTGCTGTATCCTATAGATCTTGACAATGTGTTTCTTTATTATCATTAGTTTCAAGAAATCTCCATTCCTTTTATTTCCTCTTTGATCTAGCTGTTGTTGAGCAGCATGTTGTTTAGTCCCCAGGTGTTAGATTTTTTTCATATGTTCTTTTTAAAGTCAAACTTGATCTCTGTGGCATTGTGGTCTGATATAATTCTATTATAACTGTGGTCTCATATAATTCTCATATTTGTGATTTATGTAATTTAGACTTATGTCCTAAAATGTAGCCTATCCTAGAGAAAGTTCAATGTTCACTTGAAAACAATGTGTCTTCAGCTTTTTGAGTATGAAAGGCCCTGTCTATATCCTTTAGTTTTAGTTCCTCTAGTTTGTAATTTAGGGTTCTTATGTCTTTGCTAGTATTCTGCTTAGTGGATCTGTCAAGTGGAGATATTGTATGTTGAAATCTCCCAGTACTATCACATTTCTGTTCATGTTTCTCTAACTTTGTAGGCCTTACATATTTTACTGGGTATACATTTGGTGCATAGATGTTGATCAGAGTTAATACTTCTTGGTCAATTGTTCCCCTGATCAGTAAGTGTCCATCTTTGTCTTTAAGAACTTTCTTGGAGATGAATGCAGTCTGGTCTGAGTATGGCTTGCCCAACTCTTTTTTTTTCCCCAGTGGCTTCTATACTGTTTTCCATCCTTTTACTCTGAGCCTGTGTTTATTCTAAACTTTTAAGTATGTTTCTTGCAGGCAGCAGATATCTGGATTTTGTTTCCTGATCCAACCCGTTACTCTGTGCCTTTTGATGGGAGAATTTATCCCAGTGATATGTAAGAAAATTATTGACAGAGAGGGCTATTGTGCCATCATATTGTATAGGACTGTTGATATAATTGGGGGTTTGATTTATGTAAGTGCTTTCTGAGTAGTTCATTTAGGGTTTATTTGTTTAGCATGAATATTGCAAGTTCTTTTTGGTCTTTTTAATCCTCTCTCCCATGTAAATGAGAGTTTTTTTCTGGATAGTGACTCCAGGCTGAAAGTTTCTTTCATTCGGTAGTTTAAATATATCATCCCACTCTTTTCTTACCTTTCTTGTTTCAAATGGAAGATCTGGTTTGATTCTTATGCGGTTTATCTTTATATTTGAAGGTTTTTATTTCTCCCTGATTGCCATTGGGTTTTTATTCTGTTAGGTCTATTTTGTTGTCATTCATATTGCCTCCTGTATTTGTAAAGAAGCCTCTTTCCCAAAGGTGTAAAAGTTCTCTGCTATTATCTCCCTCACTACTTGTTCTTCCCCTTTTCCTTCTTCTAGTGTTGCTATAATTCAGAGATTACTTATTTTGTCTTTATTTATTAAGTACCTTACATTTTCTTTCAATGTTTTGTCTCTTTTCCCCCCCACTTCTTTGTTAATGCTGGCTTGTAATTTTTCTTCAACTTCATCTATGCAACTCTCCACCTGTGTAATTTTACTATTATGACTTATAACATGTATTTTAGTTCCATCTGTTCCATTCATGGATTCCCTATTTTCTGAAAGAGTTCTACTTCATTTAGTTGAGTTGTTTATCTATAGATATCTTAATTTCACAGGCTATTGACTCCTCCCATTGCTAAAATATTACTTGTTGATTTTGGGTATTCATCTAATATACTCTTGCGGTTTGGTGGTCTTGGAAGCTTGCCAGGACTTCTTTCCATATCTTCAACTATAGATATCTTCCTTAGCTTCTCCATTGATAATTAAATTTGTGATTTAGAATTCTAGAGTATCAGGATGTTTTAAGAAAGTGATCTATTGGGCCCGGAGAGATAGCACAGCGGCGTTTGCCTTGCAAGCAGCCAATCCAGGACCAAAGGTGGTTGGTTAGAATCCCAGTGTCCCATATGGTCCCCTGTGCCTGCCAGGAGCTATTTCTGAGCAGACAGCCAGGAGTAACCCCTGAGCACCGCCGGGTGTGACCCCAAAACAAAAACAAAAACAAAAAAAGAAAGAAAGTGATCTATTGAACTGTTTGTATGAAAGGTGACTTGATGTATATCTTCTTTGTAATATATATTTATAAATAGGCAAGTTAATCTAAGTACAATAAAAATATTTTAAACAAAGGGGCTAAAGTGATAGCATATGGTAGGGCATTTACTTTGAACACAGAAGATCCAGGACAGACCTGTGTTCAATCTCCAGCATCCCAAATTGTCCCCTGAGCCTTCCAGGAACGATTTCTGAACACAGAACCAGAAGTAACCCCTGAGTGCCTCCAGATGTGGCCCAAAAACCAAAAAAAATAAAATATTGAAAATTATTTCAGCAAAGAAACCTGGATATTCAAGACCTGGTAGATGATTCTTCATGGGGTAGGCTCCTTATACAGTTCTCACTACCAGTGCATAGTACTCTAATGTAAAAATTATAATCATTTTAAGAATACTCTATGCACAATCTAACCCTGGAAGCTTTTATTTAGCAAAGTTTACCCTCACCATTGATGATTTGCCTAGAAACTGGAAAACCTTCCCCCCTGATGTGACGACCTCATTGTTTTTAAATGGTCTCACACATTTCATAAAGGTCAGTACTTCAACTGTAACCTATATGTCAATCTCCAATGTCTGTCTATGTGGGTATGTCAGAGTGTATGTGGTGATACCTCTATATCTGTCTAATCTATATTGTACATATGCAATGTACAATGTTCTTTCCCCACTCCCCTGCCTATCACCTTACAAATACTCTTTTATCTTCTCACCCTCTCAACCCTGATCCATTATCTCTCCCTATTTAACCTTTTACCCTCAGTTCTTAACTCCTCAGAAACCAAAACCTTCCCTAGTAAACTGCCAGCCAGCTCCCAAAGTGAAAGGACAGCCCCTCAGCCTGCCATGTCTCAGCCTGAGAAGAAGCTGCTGCCACCACTCCTACTGACTCATCCAATGCAGCCTTCTTTTTCCCACCTCCTGACATGTGGACTGTTGCTTCCTGTAAGATTTGTCTTCAGAGAGAACTTCGGCTCAAGGGCACTACCTGATCTCTGACTTCTGCAAACTATTTCTCAAACTTCAGAAGACCACAGCACAGGAAATAATGTGCTCTATTCCCCCCCCATACTATCTCTAAACAGTTTAAAGGGATGTCTATTTCCTTTGTATAATTCTGTAGGTGTATTTCCTTAATGGTTATGATTCTTACTGTATATCTCCATATGTAGAGATAGCTTTCCCCATCCCATTTTTGGATCTGTTTAGTAGAAAATTCTAGTAGATAGTCACTCTTGGGATCTGAGAGACTTAAAACCAGGTTATAGAGATTGTTTGCTTATTATTTTACCCCCCCCCCATATGCACCAGTAGTCATGTGGCAATGTTCCTTTAGAATATACACATTAAAATGGGGGAAATCTTATGTATTTTATAGAAAAAATATAGAAATAGAATATAGAAAGTTATTATAAAATAGGGATAGGAATTCATAAATTTTATAGTGCAGGGGCGCCTTTATGTATTTGTTATTTAGCAAAGTTTACCTTCACCATTGATGAACAATTGTGACTCAACTTGGGCCTCAGCTGATTGGACATTGACCTTCCAACCCTGACCCTGAATCCCATTCTTTGATCCAGCATGGTTTTCTGCACCAGCACCAAAAATCAAACTCCCCCCGGGGGAGGTACTAATGCAACTCTGACACCGACTTGCTCCAGGGTAGTTTTATATGACACCCTGGTGACCAGGAAACAGCAACAACTTGCCCTAAGGGCAGGTTTCCCTGCATTGCCACTCAATGATGAAATGAACTCAGATGTGCCATGACACCCTGGCTTCAACATAGGATCTGTCCAAAAACCAAGATCTCTAATTATAGAAGCCTGCTTATGACAACTGTGATAGAGTAGAAGTTTTCCTGGGATCATGAAGAAAGACATTGGAAAATTAGTATGCCCTGAGCTTGTAGTCAGTCTATGACAGTATGCTTCAAGGGTAGAAACACCCTGAGTTTTTTTTTAGGCCAAGAGTATTTCCTTTCTAATGTCTCCAACTTTTCTTGTGCTTATGAAAATATAATCTGCACCCCTTTTTTTATTTTATTTGTATCTTCTAGATAGGAGCTCCTACCTTTTTCAGAGAACATTAGGACACGAATTACTTTGTTGTATCTCATATTTCTGTGTCTTTCTACAAATTGAGAAAAGAAAAAAAATATAATGGGAGCCCAAGCGGTCAGGGGCATTGGAGGAAAACAAAGGTCATATAACTAAATACCCAAGCAAAGTCAATGACAATAGAATCAATAGACCCAAACTATAACAATCTAAATTTAAAATGGATCTGCTATACTGGTAGGCTAGGGGAGTTAGGGTAAAGATATTAGATGCATTTGGTGAAGGGAGGTGAACATTGGTGGTGGGAATGATTCTAAATCACTGTTACTATATACCTAAAATACAACCAAGATGCCAAGACAATCTTGGAATAAATGCCAACTAGAACTAAAGATATGCAGTCACAGATTTCTTGATTTTTTAATTATAGCTTTCTATAAATGATAGAATAGATATTTCTTAGCTATTGTACAACCACCAAGAGTACTAATTTCTGAATTGCTGAAATTCAGTGTTCCGGGCCTTGAAAAACATGCTTTCCCATGGATTTTATGCAAGTGCTATTTATCAATGTCCCTGTAGCCTAATGATCAGAAGTCCCAGGGATTGATCAAAAATTCACAAATATTCACCAGTTGAGCTTTCTCAACTCCACTGTCAGCAACCAGACTGAAATAGAAATGTCAATTCAGAGACAAGAGACTAGTACACGGTCAGAAGCTTGCCACAAATAGCTGGGAAGTGCAATTACAGCAGAGAAACGACCACTATGATAATGATAGTTGGAAATGAACTGGGTGCTGAACAGAGATAGAGCCAGAGGCATAATACCCCTGAGTAACAATATTGCAAACCAGCGTATCTAAAATGAAAAAAAAAAAAGGGAAAGAGAGAAGAAAATTGCAAAGAGGCAGGGAAGGGAAAGGGCTGGGGAGAGGGAACCAGAACACTGGTGGCGGGAAATAAGCATTTTTTTTTTATTTTTTATTTTTTTTTTTTTGGTTTTTGGGCCACACCCTGTGACGCTCAGGGGTTACTCCTGGCTATGCGCTCAGAAGTTGCTCCTGGCTTCTTGGGGGACCATATGGGACGCCGGGGGATCGAACCTCGGTCCATCCTAGGCTAGCGCAGGCAAGGCAGGCACCTTACCTCCAGCGCCACCGCCCGGCCCCGGGAAATAAGCATTGGTCAAGAAAACGCTGCTGGGCGTTGTATGACTGAAAATCATGAACAACTTTGTAATTGTATCTCCCGGGGATTCCATTCAAAATTTTATTTTATTAAGAAATAAAATGATAATAGATTCTTCTTTGATTACTAGAATAAAAATCAAAACAGGGACTAGCAATCTATCAGGCACAGACAGACTCAGGAGGCGATGCACACCAGGTTCCTTTTATTCCTTCTCAATTTCCCCCACCTTCTGCTTTTTAGAACCTCTCCAGAGATCATCACCTTGAACTCTCTGGAACAAGATGAGTGTCAGAAGCATTAGGAGCGCCCGTTTCACCAGGGCATCAACTCAAAGGAAGAGAATGAATTGTTCAGCCAGCACTCCCCAAAAAGCCAAACCCGGATCTTGGCGCTCAGTTCCCGCCTCTTGGAGAGGAAATGTCGGGGCGCACCGACAGCGCGTGCAGAGGCCTGCTACAGGATCAGCGAGTACTAGGGCGCACAGATCCTGCAGACCCCGTCCAGCGCGCGTCTACTGGCCCCTTCCCGTGCGCACCGCCGTGCCAACCTCTCTGCCACCAGCCCGTTGCCTCCCACACTGTAGGACGGGGACCGCTGGTACTCACGCGCACGGCCAGCGCGCCCGCGCCCATCCTGCAGCAAGGTCCGACACAACCACCGAGGGCCCGGTGACCGCATCAGAAGGACCCTGGAGGGTGGAGGTCGCGCAGCGCGCACTCGCTTCCCTTTAACAACTCGCTGCCACAGCACCGACCCCGAAGAGCGCTTGCAAAGCTGCCACCCACCTACCCACCCACCCACCCACCCACCGGGCTACACGGACCAGCCTGCAACTGAAACCCGATCCCGAGCCACTAGTATTGGCCAGCCCGGTGGTTCACGTGACATGCTCTTAAGTCATTGGCATCTTCTTAAACCTGACTTGCTCCAAACTGCAGGCCCACTTCCTCCTACTAGATAATTCTTTACTAGAACTCTATGCAAAGCTGGGGAAAAACAAAAACAAAAACAAAAAACACCCGTGTATTTGCTTGCTGCTGTTCCTCTCCAGGATAAGCATGCGCGTGATATTCAAGTTTCAAATCCACAGACATTTTTAGTTTGTTTTTACTTTTTCTGTCTCCCAGAAGTAAATAACTTGGGTCATAATTTTCTCCCCGTCACCTTGTTTCTACCAGGACGTTCTATTTTAAATATCTATGACTGCTTTTACTAGCTTTTTAATGGCTAGTAAACTGGTGATAAACATAAAGCAATGGTTTTCAGGGAAAAAAAGCGTGCATTGAAGTTCAGAAAGTCAAACTACTCAATCTTTCACGAACTTCCTGCTCCATAAGCTATGCCATTAAATACCTGATGGCTTTTATAATTTTCAAGTGCTGATAACTAAAACTGATACAATGACTGATAATTAAGTACTGATAACTAACACTTTTTTCAAATAAGTCAGAAGAGAACTGGCCCAATTTTTCTGTTTATGGCACTTTTATCCTTGTCAATTTTATTTTCATCCTTAAGAGAATGTTCGAGACAAGGCTCAGTTTTTATCCAAAAGACATTAATAATTTGGGACATTGGTGATGGGAATATTGCACCGGTGAAGGGGGTTGTTCTTTACATGACTGAAATCAAACTACAATCATGTTTATAATCAAGGTGTTTAAATAAAGATATTAATAAAATTAATAAAATAAATAATAGGCAAGTAAAAAAGACATTAATAATAAATATATAATCAAGGTCTCTTTTTAAAAGAAGTAGGAGGAAGGGAAAAATGGAATGACTTCCCTTCGGAATCTGAGAGCATTTGAGAATTTACAGTCAACCAAAACTACCTACAGCAACGCCAAGAGAATACATCTTAATAAGCAAGGCAGATAAGTAAGATAACATTTTTATGCATATGTGTATGCAAGCACATATCCTAGTGCAAAAGCTACAGCCACAAAGATATAATACCATCCAAGTCTTACAGAAGGGAATAAAGTGGAAAAAATAAATATCTCCATGAACAAAACGAAAGTCTACCTCCCATCTCTCAATTTGATCCCTTTTGTTTCCATCGACCTGTTAGAAAACTAGAATATCATTAAATAAAATTAACCATGAAAACAAACTTATTCTAAGTGATAAAATGTGTCTTCTGTTTTTGGTTATGTAAGAAATATCCTTCCATGTTGAAAAGTAAAAGATTTTCACCTACTGTCCAGCACCCCAAATCATACAACAGTATCAATTACCAGCATCCCACAAGGACCAGGCACTATATTACACAATCTAAATGCAAAAATTAGGAAGATAATGCACTTTCTCCCGTGAATAATTCAAGGAAAAGTAGAAAAGAGAGTAATAGTATGAAAAACCTTTTTAATTAGTAAATTCTGAGATATTTAGAAAGCAAAGATAAAAGTAAAAGAAAGAGTAATAGAGGACACAAGAAACATTTGATGTACTGATTTTCTTTATTTCTGTTTTTAAAAAATATAAACAAATCATGCTCCTTTTTTTTCTTAATTACTATTTGACCTATATCAGGAGCCTCTTCCCTTATTTTTGATAACATTATAGTTCATCTTAATATATAATTACATTTTATGTATAAAGTCATTTTTAAACATTTACCTTTCTGCTTTTGCATACATTAATTTTTGTTTGTTTTGATATCACACCCAACTGTTTTCGGGGACCATTCCTAGAGGTGCTAGGGATTAAATCTGGGTGGGCCAACTATAAAACAGGTGCTTTAATCTCTGTAACCATTTCCTTGGCTCAGATACAATTGTTAAATAATGCTCTATTTTTTGTATGCCAGATTATTTTCAGTAAAGATCTTTTGAAAGTTAAATTTCTGGATCCTAGAGAAGATGAACTAGTATTAAGTGAGGCTATTGACAGTTACTGGCTCCAGTAGCTTACTTTCTACAATTAACTGTCCAAATATAATTATTTTGTAAAATATTTCTTGTTGTCGGTTTTTTGTTTGTTTGTTTGTTTTTTGTTTTGGAGTCACACCTGGCAGCACTCAGGAGTTAGTCCTGGCTCTATGCTCAGAAATCACTCCTGGCAGGCTCTGGGGACCATATGGGTTGCCAGGATTTGAGCCACCATCCTTCTGCATGCAAGCCAAACACCCAACTTCCATGCTATCTATCTGGCCCCAATTTTGTAAAATATTTCTAAATTTAATATGAAAATGACTTCTCACTTGAAATTTTGCAGTTATTATCAGTAAAATTTTGAATATGAGAAGAGCTAATTAATCATCTGTATTTGCTCTTCTGTGATCTATCTTTGACAATATTCTTTATTTATTTATCAATGGTAGTCTTGAGTCAGTTTAAGTCTTTTACTATTTTTTCCCTTTGGTTTTTGGGCCACACCCTGTGATGCTCAGGAGTTACTCCTGGCTATGGACTCAGATCATCCCTGGCTTGGGGAGCATATGGGACACCAAGGGATCAAACCGTAGTTCGTCCTAGGTTAGTGTGTGAAAGGCAAACACCCTACTGCCTGCGCCACCGCTCCGGCCCAGTTTAAGTCTTTTATGAAAGCAGTGTAATGACTAAAGATACAATTCATAAGAAAGTACTTAGTACTTGAAAAAAGACAAAAATTTTTGAAATGCTGATGTGATTTGATTACATTGAAATTTATTTTTAAATTTAAGTATATTTATTTTTAAGTAAAATGAGGATCTAACCTGATTTGAATTTTAGCTTTTATTCTGTTTCTGTGGTTTAGATACCAAGTATCCCCAATATGTAATTTTTTCTTAGGATAAACATATTCTTTTTTTTTCCTACTGTAGCAAGCTCAGCTAGACATCATCCAACACATTCAATTGTAAAATGTGGCTAAATAGATGTAAAACTTCCTGGTAACATGCTTAATAGGAAATTGCATGCTCCAATCCCAATTATACTTTCTCCATCATAAATCACAATGCTGTGCACAGAAATATAGCTTCAATATGGAGAATAGGAACAATGTTCCAAGAGATGATTGGGTAATTAGAACAAAAAAGACCTCTCCTGGAATAAGTTGTCCTTTAACAACTGTATGAGAAACACTCAAAATGCTTCTGTATTTTAACACCAAGTGTGTATACATGTTGGTAAAAAAAAAAAAAGATTGTCATTAAACTTACAGTACATTATTAGTTTGATACTGGATTTAAACTTAAAAATTGTCAGGGCTTGATTCCACAACACAGTGGATTGCTGTTCCCAGTTCAAGAGGGAACAGTTGGTCATTCCTGCAGTAAGTTACAGCAAAAAGGGTGGTAGTCCCATTCGATATGCCTCCTGCACTGATTGTCCTTCTACAAATAAATACACATACACACATAAATTTTTAACTTTTAATTAATTGAAATTCTGTGATTTATAATAATGATTATAGTTTCTCATGCACATAATTCCAACACTATATCCATCACCAGTGTGCCCATCTACCCACCCTAAGGAACTCGGTGCCTATCCCTTTTCACTATCCACACACAATTCTGTAGATCATTTCTTCTATTGTGTTGCCGTTGGCCCCATTTTTTACTACCTTTCTGTGGGTTTTGGTTTTTTTTGGTGTTGTGGGTTTTTTTGTTTGTTTTTTTGGGGGGGACACACCAGGTGATGCTCAGGGGTTACTCCTGGCTATGCGTTCAGAAATTACTCCTGGCTTGGTTTGGGGAACCATATAGAATTCCGGGGATCAAACCCAGGTCAGACCTGGGTCAGCCATGTGCAAGGCAAATGCCCTACCACTGCGCTATCGCTCTGGCCCCTTTTCTGTGTATATTTAAGATCCACATTGTGGTGTACCCTAAGACCCACCCATTTCTGGGAGGGGTCTGAACCGGATAGTAGGTGTAACTTTACCTGCAAGCCCCTCCCATTCCTGGGAGGGGTTTGGGAAAAAGGTAGATAAGGCTGGGACCAAGGGAATTCGGCCCTTTTGGCTCTTTGCCCCTTTGGCCGTTTCTCTCTTGGCCCGGCTTGGCTTCTGGCTTTTGGATCTTTGGGCCGCATGGAGCCCAAAGGAAAGATGGCTAACAGGAGATAAGATGCAGGGCTAGCAAAATATAGCTGAATGCTTAAAAGGTTAACATAGGCCACACACCTGTGGTGGCTAGGGCATAAATAAAGATGATTCTTCCTGAAGCCTGCGTGTGAGTGAGTCTTAATTACGCGGACTACCTGGGCCTGAAACTTGCCAGCTGGATGGGGGATAAAGCCACGTGGCTGGGGCCTAAGCACAAAGGCCTCCATCCACCGCCATCCAGCCCCATCGTTAATTAATTAATTCAACACCACATATTAGATTATCCTATATCTATCCCTTTATTTTTCTGATTGACTTCATTAAACATGAGGTCCTGGAATTCCAACCATGTTGCTGCAAGTGGTATTATTTTGTTCCTTCTTAGAGCTGCATAGTATTTGGTTGTGTACATACATGCCATAACTTCTTGATTTGAAGAATTCATTTTTGTATTGACTTTCACAAGTTGTAGTGTCTTAGGACTTCTTAAACCCAAGACGTGTAATAACCACATTTTACCAAGTTGGGAGATGAACACTACCCAGCTTGGTCCCAGTCTAGTCCAGCCAGCACGAAGTCACAGTCACAGCTCTGTCCTAGGATCACTCTCATGTTTAGTGATACACTCATAATCTTAACTTCACCCTGACAAGCCCCACCCTTCAGGTTCTAACTGCCAAACAATCCAACAGACTAATAGTGACATTCAGAAAGTCCCCAAGTGATCACAGGAGACTTAATCTCCAGTCTGTCATAAGACACCAAATGCAAAGAATCCAAAGAGGTTCACATTTGTGCCTACACTCACCATGTCATAAAGATGCTAGTAACTGAATATCCCCAGACAGACATGGTGTAGTTGTCTCCAGATCACAACTGAGAGCAGCCATTCCTCAGATAGCAATTGGGAGCTGTCATTCCAGAGGCCCCACAAGTAGAATATACCCTAGAGGTAATCCCCACCCATTAGGTCATGGTTTGGCAGTCATTTTAAAACTGGTACTGGAAAAATACAAAAATCCTCCCCTAGCTACAAAGATCAGTTGTTCAAAACTGTGACCACAGTTTTCCAGTCACTACCTATATCTACCAAGTTGGTACCAACTACCAAGTTGTATAGAGATGCCACATCAACTGCCAAATACTAGTAACTTTGAACCTTCAGTTAGAAAGACCAGTTAGACCTTAGTGTTAGAGCAACTACTAGACTTTGGTGCTATAAATCCCCTGTTGTGATCCAGGTGCACAGAAATTAGATTCATAGTCACTAGACTGATATTACAAGCAGTTATGAAATCCTCTGTGGCTGTCAGAAATCATTAGCATTGCAGGCACCGGCCTGATCATGCAAACAGGAGCACAGGAACTGTTGTTTACAACACCTGGAACTAATAATTTCCAGAAGGCACCTGGAATAATAATAATAAAAAAAACCCAAAGGGTTTAAGTCACATAAACAGTTGGTGACAGAGCCCAAGAAAGTCCTCAGGTACATCAGAACTTTTTACATTGCCTGATGATGACACAGAGCAACAATCTTATCAATAGTAACTGAACAGAAGAAATAATTGGTAAGAGTCAATAAATCTGAAGATTAAAGGGAAAAAATAAAAGAATTCAAAACTCATAAATCACATGAATGAAGCCATAAGCATGTTTTATATGGTGTATAATGATAAATATTGAACTCTTGTATAATATATTTAGGAATTCAACTCTTGCATGCAGCCAATCCAGATTCGATCCCCAGCATCTCATATGGTCCTCGAAGCCTACCAGGAGTAATTTCTGAGTGCAGAACCAGGAATAACCAGAGAAATGTTGGGTGTGGCCCCAAAACCAACTACCTCTCAATAATAATAATATTCTATTCAATATATGTCTGTCATATCCTTTGTTTGGGACAAAAATATACGTATTTTTAAAAAAAATTCCCTTCCTATAGAGTGCAGGTGGGGGTTGGGTGGGGAGGAGGGAGATTTGGGACATTGGTGATGGGAATGTTGCACTGGTGATGGGTGGTGTTCCTTACATGACTGAAACCCAAACACAATCATGTATGTAATCAAGGTGTTATAATGTTATAAAAAATTCCCTTCCCATCATTTTTTTCTTATAGAAATGTGATAGAAGTTTGTGTGTTTATTTGTAGCCTGATATTTTACTTGTTTCTTACTTTTTCTTAATTTAGTCACCAAGAGATTGTGAAGTTATTCATGATTGTGTTTCAGGTATACTACGTTTCCACACCAATACCTTCACTTCCAATTCCTTCTATCAATACCCCTCATTCTCAGTTTGTCTCCTACCCATTAGTTTGCCTCTACAAGAGGCTCTATGATTTTTTATAAGACTCTTAATTATGACTTATAATACTGGTACTGATAAGATATGTATGGGTACTAATAGGGTTTTACGCATAACTCTTTACCATCTTTCAACACTACCTGTTTCTCCCAGTTAATCACTTCCTTTACCATAGTTTTTGCCTTCTCTCTGACTTATTCCCCAGTCGCCTCTCCAAGAGGCATGTTTCTTACTGAGGACCAGAAATTTCTCTTTATGGTTTTCATCATTCTCATTAGGATGTGTCAGAGTATTCTTATTTGAATTTCATTTTAGCTAGTACCTTTAAGTCCTCCTGGATCTGGACTTATGCACATTTCATCTCTGGGACTGTCTTAGCAATGCTACCTTTGACTGCCGCTTTTTCATTGGGGTTGCCTTCTTGGTCCTCTGAGACTCCAGTGATTCTTTTATTTCTTTTGACTGACTTTATTTAAGCACCATGGTTACAGAAATGTTAGTAGTTGGGTTTAAGTCATAGATTGTACACCACCCTTCACCAATACAATGTTTCTGCCACCAGTGTCCTCTTTCCCTCCATTAGTCCCACCCCTCCCTGTCTCTGGGGCAAGTATTCTGCCTCTCTCACCATCATCATGATTAGTTGTCATGTTAGTGTTTTAATTGTACTTACTGCTCTTTGTGGCAAAATTCATCTCATGGGTTTGTCCTCCTACTCCTCATCTCTATTGTCTCTCAATATTATTACCATACTGTCTTTTTTCTTCTACCCTGCAAATGAATAAAACTAATTTATGTCTATCCCTCTCCCTCTGTCTCATTTATTCAGCACAATAGTCTCCGTGTCCAACCAGGTATAGGCAAATTTCATGATTTTACTTTTCCTAAAAGCTGCATAATATTCCATTGTATAGATGTTTTCATTTTCTTTAGTAGCTAGGATTTTCCAGATTCTGACTCAGGACTCTTATGTTGTTTCCTTGAATTCATCCCAAAATTCTCTTGTTATATTGTTCATTTAGCTTGAGGCCTTTTTCCCCATCTTCTATTGTTGCATGGAGGTTTTCTGCTCCTCATAGTCAAGCTCAGTATTCCATCCTGAGCAGTTATTACTCAGCTGGTGAGGCTTTTCAGTGGGTTTTCTGCTGTGCCTATCAAATTTTTTCTTTCATTTCTGTTTGTATTTTTCTCTTTTCTGCTCTCATATCTTCATATATTATTGTCTGTACATTCTATTATTTCTTTGAGCTCTTTAAATATCCTAAGTATGTCCACTCTGAACTCTTTTTTATAAGATTATAATGGGTTATTAGTGATTGAGGAATCAGAGTTATAGTGATATGTCTGATGAACCCTGTTGGTGACTCAATTGTTGAAATACTAGAAGGCCCCTTTGGTAAGATAACACAAGTCCCACTTTACATAACAAATCCTTGGAATCTGACTACAGAAGGGAGGCTAGGCAGTGGAGTGGGAAAGGGAAAAAGGAGGTGCCTAAGACCCTCAATCAAGTTCTTACATCCAACAGTACCGGAGGGTCACTGGGCACCTGGATGTTAGAGGTGTGGTAATAACTTTGCAAACTGAAATACAAGTGTCAATGCTATTTTAACAGATAACTTCATTAAGGGAGTTGGTATATGCAGAGAGAAAGATCAATGATAGAATTCACAAGGGAGAAATAAAGGCTTTTTTTGATTAAAGAAACCTATATACCACAATGAATGGAGAGGCTTACACAGCTCTCAAGAAAACATTTTTTCTCTGTATAATGAAAAATGAATTTTAGGATCTTATAAGCAGAAGAAAGAAAGGAGATAGTGTACAGAAAAATGATGGAGATAGAAAGGAAAGGCTGGCATAGCAAAGTAGAGTGAAGCTCAGGCCTACATAATTGACTGAGCACAACCCCTATTTGCAGGGATTCTCTTAATAAATCAAACAAACAAAAATAATCCATTTTAAGGTCTCATCTCTTGCCCTCTCCTATAAATTCGCCACAGTTCTTGACTCCTCTCCTCAACCAAAATAGAAAATGTCTTTTAACTGAAACTGTGCGAAGCCAAAGAAAATGTTTCTTTGAAACACATATGCATACAACAAAACCCCAGCGATCTGCGCCAAGGCTCATGAAACATCTGCTAAATAAAACTGCTTCTGTGAGGTGATTTTCAGGGAAGAGCTGTGGACTGTATTTTAGTCTGAATGTATCTATGCTTATGAGAAGAGAGGGGTTATAAATGAGGAGATGCCAACAAAAGAAAACCAAGCCCCAGAAACAGTAAAGGAAAGAGGCAGGATTGCTCCTGTACAAATCTCACGGGACACAGTGGCATCAGCAGCTGGTGCTTGAGAAGAGGAAAATGCACCGTGGCCACGGCTATCAGTCACTTTTGCTGGTTGTCATGATTCGCCAGGTACAACTGCTTTCTCACTTCCCATTATCAGGGAATGACCACAGATATTTTAAAGAAAAAAAAAAAAAAAACTATGGACCTTTACCCCTAGTAGTTGATGGAATCCAGGCTGCCTAAACTGGGTGAAAGGCAGGGGCGGTGAAGAGAGAGGGAGCTATAGTGAAAGGAAACCTACCATCAAGACCACTATTTGTCTAGAAATATTTATAACTTCTCAGAACACTACAAGAGTAAAGAATTGCATCCTGCCAGAGTGCAACGTAACCATAATGATAGAGGCAATGAAGTGAGAAAACTGGAGTGAGGGTTCAGAGGTTTAAAAACATTATCTCTGGGGTCAGAGAGATAGCACAGCGGTAAAGCTTTTGGTAAGGATAGGGGTTCGAATCCTGGCATCCCATAATGTCACCCGAGCCTGCCAGGAGCGATTTCTGAGCATAGAGCCAGGAGTAACCCGAGTGCTGCCAGGTGTGACCCAAAAACCAAATAAATAAATAAATAAATAAATAAATAAATAAATAAATAAATAAAAGCATTTCTATAGAACGAACCTTCTAAGCAATGGTCCTCAAACTACTGCCCGCGGGCCACATATTGTATTTATTCCCATTTTGTTTCTTCACTTCTAAATAAGATATATGCAGTGTGCATAGAAATGTGTTCCTAATTTTTGTTTTTTGTTTTTTTCTATAATCTGGCCCTCCAACAGTCTGAAGGGCAGTGAACTGGCCCCCTGTTTCAAAAGTTTGAGGACCCCAATCTAAGGTATCGTTTCTGCTCCAAGACAGCAACCACGAGGCCTTCACAAATCAATGACATGACCCCATGCTACCTTGTGTTAACACATCAGACAATATGCTCAAGTTGTAAAGGAACTTATCTGAAAGTTCCCAAAAGTATGAGACAAGAAAAGGCCATGAACAATTCCATGGGACTCAACCGCTGCAGAATGAAGGCGCAGCATCCGTGGCTCCTGGGAAAGCTGGAGAAGCCTTCCTCTGCCAGGGCTGAGTAGGAGCGACTAAGCCCACTGTTAGCGGTGGGCACGAATGACATTTGCTCCATTGGAGATCATCAACACAGAAAAGAGAGCTATCTCTGGGGTGCACAGCCAGGAGCAAAAGCCTGAGAAGCAAGGGTATGAACCCCAAACCAAACCAAACCAAACCAAGAAACCCATTTGGGCAGCTGAGCCCGGCCAAAGCAACTTGCACCGCGCCCCGCTTGCTCAGCGATGCCAACCACACTCGGCCGGGAGGAGCCGTGGCCCGGGAGGCACCAAGAGCCACTGGCACACCTCACGGAAAACCATTGCGCAGGCTCCGCCCCGCCCCTCGCAGGAGACAGACCACGCCCCTAACCCGGGCGTGGTACGCAGGCCACGCCCCTAAATCCGCTCGCGGGAGGCAGGCCACGCCCCCAACCCGGGTGCGACACGCAGGCCACGCCCCTAACCCGGGCGCGACGCACAGACCACGCCCCCAACCCGAGCGCTGCACGCAGGCCACGCCCCTAACCCGGACGCGGCACGCCCAGGCCCCGCCTTCGCGCGGGCGCGCTCCTTCGCGACGCTCCACCCACCCCGGCGGGAGGGAGGCCACGCCCCTTCGCCGCTCCACGCTCGCGGGGACGCGCGCGTGCGTTCTAATCCCCCCGCCTTCCGGCTCCGGCGGGCCGCACGCTCCGCGCCGTCGCGCCGCGCCGCACCGCTGGTGGCCGCCTCCCCGGGAAGTCCATTGGCACTCGGGGTTGGCGGAGAGGGGCGCCCCGGCCTGAAGCCCAGACGCCTGCGATCGGGAGCTGGCTGGCGCGGCGCGGGGGGAGGCCGCGCCCCGCGGCTGCTCTCGGACCCTGATCGCGGGAGGTAGGCGGTGCAGGTGCCGCAGAACCTGGTTCCTAGGCACCAAATGCGTCTTGGGCATTTTCCCTCCGGGGTCCGGAAGCTCTGAGATCCACAGCAGCCCCCCCATTTTCCCCGGGAACCACGTGCGTTTGCTGCCCCTCGGAGGGGTGCAGGGTCCCTTTAACCAGGGATTGCAGCGCTGCTCTTCCTTGCACCCACCCGTGCAAGTGTGCTTAGGAGATCAAGTGCAATCTCCTAGTACAGAACCGAGCTTTTTCCTCCATGCATTCTGTGCATTCTCTTCTTGATTGACCCTGAGCTCCCAGGGCCTCTTACCTAGCTGCGCCCTACAGCTTTAACTTCCAAGAAGTGCCCTCCTGAATGCAAGGTCTGCAAGCCAAACTCTGCAAGCCAAACTCCTCCTTTCCTCCCTGGGGAATGCCTGGAGCTACTGCTTCCCTGGCCTTTTGGGCCTCTGGGCCTCTGCCACTTGTGTCCCCAAAGGCTAGCAAGCATGCATGGTCAGTGGGGCAGGTTCAGTGGCCTGCATCTTCCACAGCTGGGGAGAAGGAGGGGGGTTCCCCAAAGACACTCCTTGTCCGGAGCTGTGGGTTTTAGTATGTGGGTGGGATCATTTGGAAGAGCCTTTCAAAGAAGTCAACCTGCTGACTTGCTCATCTCTAAGCTGGGCAGCTGGGGGGTGGATGGATGTGGTTGGGTAGGCAGGGAAACATGCTCAGACTTTCGTTTTTTTCTGTCCTCATAGTGCTCAAGTTGCTGCCTCTCTGCCTTCCAGTTGTCACCTGCAGTCGTAGACACCTACAATGCTAGGGAAAAGGAAGCGTGTGGTGTTGACCATCAAGGACAAGCTTGACATTATTGGGAGGCTTGAGGAAGGTGTTTCTTTCAAGAAGCTTTCTGTGTTGTATGGCATTGGTGAATCCACTGTCCGTGACATTAAAAAGAACAAAGAGAGGATAATAAATTATGCCAACAGCTCAGATCCCACCAGTGGAGTCTCCAAACGCAAATCAATGAAATCTTCCACCTATGAGGAACTTGACAGAGTCATGATCGAGTGGTTCAACCAGCAGAAAACAGACGGGATCCCTGTGTCGGGTACAATCTGTGCAAAACAAGCCAAGTTCTTTTTTGATGCTTTAGGGATGGAGGGGGATTTTAATGCATCATCTGGTTGGCTGACTCGATTCAAGCAACGTCATGGCATTCCAAAGGCTGCTGGGAAGGGAGCAAAATTGAAAGGAGATGAAAATGCTGCCCGGGAGTTTATTGGTAGTTTTCAGGAATTTGTTGAGACAGAAAATCTACAACCAGAGCAGATTTATGGTGCTGATCAGACCGGGCTGTTCTGGAAATGTCTACCATCAAGGACATCAGGTTTTGATGTGGAGCAGAATACTTCCAGTTATAGGTCAAGCAGAGAGAGAATTATTATCATGTGTTGTGCTAATGCCACGGGTTTACACAAGCTTAATCTTTGTGTGGTAGGAAAAGCAAAAAAACCCAGGGCATTCAAAGGAACAGAACTGTCAAGTCTTCCTGTCACTTACTTCAGTCAGAAAAGTGCTTGGATAGAACATTCTGTTTTCAGACAGTGGTTTGAAAAACACTTTGTGCCACAGGTACAGAAGCACTTGAAATCCAAAGGACTTACAGAAAAAGCCGTGTTGCTTCTGGATTTCCCCCCAGAACATCCGGGTGAAGAGCTATTATGTTCCCATGATGGCAGAATCATTGTGAAACATTTACCACCAAATGTCACAAGTCTAATTCAACCTATGAGTCAGGGAATTTTAACCACTGTTAAAAGATACTACCGGACAGGCCTTCTCCAGAAATACATGGATGAAGGGACTGACCCAAAAATGTTTTGGAAGAACTTAACAGTGTTGGATGCAATTTATGAGGTAGCAAGAGCTTGGAACATGGTTAAATCGAGTACTATTACCAAAGCATGGAAAAAGCTCTTCCCTGGCAATGAAGAGAAGTCAGGTATGAGTGTTGATGCAGGAGCCATTTTAGCAGCAAATTTAGCAACAGTTTTACAGAATACAGAAGACTGCAATCATGTTGACATTGAGAATATTGATCAGTGGTTTGATTCTCAGAGTAATGACTCAAGCTCTCAGGCATTAACTGATAATGAAGGTGCTGATGGTCTGACCAAATCTGCTGAGGAAAAGCCTTCCAATAAGACAAAGAAAACGGAACTGAATCCAGAGAAGCATATCAGCCATAAAGTTGCACTTGAATGGACTGAAAATTTACTGAACTACCTAGAACAACAAGAGGACATGCTTCTGTCCGATAAACTGGTATTGCGGAGGCTTCGAACTATAATAAGAAGAAAACAGAAGATCCAAATTAATAAAAGTCACTAATTCTGCTCTTCAGGGATTCAGAGTATTTGCATAATTGATTTGACATTATCTGTGGTGGAATTTAATTATGTTTTTTGAATGCTGTGTATTCCAAGCCAAATATATTTTATAAGTGATAAACTGGTATTGCGGAGGCTTCGAACTATAAGAAGAAGAAAAACAGAAGATCCAAATTAACAAGAGACATTAATTCTGCTCTTCAGGGTTTCAGAGTATTTGCATATTTGACTTGACATTATCTGTGGTGGAATTTCATTATGTTTTTTGAATGCTGTGTATTCCAAGCCAAATATATTTTATAAGTAATATTAGAATTAGGTGCCATTGGGGTTACTTATTGTCATTGCTGTTTAATGTTGATTCTAGTAATTTAGCATTGACATGTAACTTGTCTGTCTGCTGTTTTTAATCTGTATTATTACTAACTTGATCTTAAGGTATATGAAGCCAGGGATCCTATGTCTGCTTTGTGCCTAAATTTATTGAGTCTAATAGGAGAACATGTGCTTTAAAGGCTATCAATAAATCTTGCTAAAATTTATTTTTATGGTCTTCTATGAGTTTCAGCTTCTAATTTGAAATAAATTGAGGGTAAATTACCCTTTTTTCTTTGAATTTCCATGTCTAGAAAATTTAGAATGCAATTGAAGTAATATTTGAAGAGAAAGTGTGGAATTGAAGGAAAGTGTTTCAAGCTTTAAATAAATTTAAACTTTATCCCAATAATATTTGGTTAGGCAGAAATTTGAATCAAGCCTAAATTTTTTGTTTGTTTTTCAGCCATACCTGGCGATGCTCAGGGATTACTCCGGCTATGCGCTCAGAAATTGCTCCTGGCTTGGGGGACCATTGGGGATGCCGGGGGTCTAACCGAGGTCCGTCCTAGGTTAGCTCGTACAAGGCAAATGCTCTGCTGCTTGCGCCACTGCTCCAGCCCTCAAGCCTGAATTTAATGATGAAATTAAGATTGAAATGTCCCAAGGGAAAAGACTTGTTCTTTGTTTTATTATGTGTAACGGTTTCTTTGTGGAAGAATGCCATCTGTGTTCCAGATAAAAGGATTTTAATTCCCAAAACATGGTTAGAAGGTTGGAGGGTTGAGTTTTATTATTTGATCCTTTATTAGTAGAGATGTCAATTATTTTTTCCAAAAGCTATGTCATATGTATAAACTTATATATTATTTGTGTATTGCATATTTGCTGTAAGAAGAGAACTAATACTGCAAATATAACTATATATAAACATATAATCTGTGAAGCAATTTTAAGAAATTCAACTGGCATCAAATGCAACATGACACTGCACTGTGGAAGAGTTCTGTTAGACACTCAAAGGTCAACTAGGAATCATAGTTTTTGGGATGAAGAAAATAGTGTATAATTTTTACGTAATAGGACTTAGGGTATGACCTAGCTCAATAAAGTCCTATTTGAGTGTTAGCTGCTATTCCTGACATATGGAAATGACTATTTTCAGAAGCATGCTCAACAGATTCAGTGTGTGATTTGGCCTTGATGTTATGAGCATTTAGCAAGGCCTTTAGAGTAGCAGTTCTTCAGCCTTTGCACTCTTATAGACCAGAAGTAGTCTGTTGGGTAGGAGTTAAAAATCATCACTTCAGGGGCCGGGCGGTGGCGCTGGAGGTAAGGTAAGCCTTACCTGCGCTAGCCTAGGAGACGGACCGCGGTTCGATCCCCCGGCGTCCCATATGGTCCCCCAAGCCAGGAGCGACTTCTGAGCGCATAGCCAGGAGTAACCCCTGAGCGTCACCAGGTGTGGCCCAAAAACCAAAAAAAAAAAAAAAAAAAATCATCACTTCAGAGAATGTGAGAGAAAATATATAAAAATAATTAACTTCAACTGCAATACAGTAAAAATTAAAAGGTTAATTTAGGAGTCATGAAGAAATCATTTGCTCAAACATCTTTGCAAGGTGCAATGAACTGTGGTCATAGTGAAGTTTGAATTATATAGAACAGAATGAATTTTTACCATTTTTATTGAAGTACTGGATTTATAATATTTTTAATATTTTTATTTTGATCGTAGTGGCTTACATATTGTTGACAATAATATTTTGGATTTATAATTATATATATATATATATATATATTTGGTTTTTGGGCCACACCTGGCAGTGCTCAGGGGTTACTCCTGGCTGTCTGCTCAGAAATAGCTCCTGGCAGACACGGGGGACCATATGGGACACCAGGATTCGAACCAACCACTTTTGGTCCTGGATCGGCTGCTTGCAAGGCAAATGCCTCTGTGCTATCTCTCCGGGCCCGGTTTTATAATAATATTTTAAGTTTCATTCTTACATTGCTCCCACAGCATCCCCATCACCTGAGAGCCCACTTTCCTCCACCATTGTCCCAAAGAAACTTCTCCCCAGCCCCCACTACCCCAGCCATCCCTCCTCTCATATAAGCTCAGTTTTACAGACAAAATATCCAGTTCTCATGACTTTGTCCATTTGTTATTTCCTTACTCAGTTTCTTTATATCTCACAAATGAGAGATTGTTTTTAAACTTGGAGTTGACAAAACCTATACACACATAGATTCATAAAGCTAAAGTGACATTGCACAAAATTGTAAATGAAAGATAGTTGATAAATTATCATTTTCACAGGTATATAAATTTAAAAATGGTATAAATAATTTATGCTAATTATAAGTGTATGTGAAATAGATAACCCCTACAAATAAACTGTTTGGTAAAGGTGAAAATTTTTTTAAAACTTAGAGGAAAGTTAGAGATTTCAGCAGGTAGCTTGCCTTGTTTTTGGCTGACTTGGATTTGATTCTGGGTACCCCAGGAATAAACCCTGAGCACTGCTGAGTGTGACCCAAAAAGCCAAAAAAAAAAAAATCTGTATAGGCCTATGAAAGTATAAAAAGCATTTTATCCTAAAAAGAGAATATTTGCTTTATGTTAGAAACTATTATAGATAATGCTTTAGCATCTGCATCAATAAGAATAAGGTTGCAAAAAAAGTTCTAAAATAATACAACCCGAATAGACACATAACTTTTAATATAAAAATATAAATGGAACATTAATGCATTATCAGCTAATGAAGTATATAGAGGTTGACTGTTCACAAGAAATTCTTTGCTACTTATAGTGACATATTCATTTAAGTAATAAAAATACCCTTAACAGTAAGCAAGGCATTCACAATATTAGATTCAAATACTGAAACTATAAATAAGAAAAAATAACTTTCAAAAAAACAATGAGACTGAGAGACAGTATGGTGGGTAAGATGCTTGCTTTGCGGGAGGCTGACCCAGTAGTGATCCCTGAACATAGATCCCTGAACACCACCAAGTGTGGCCCCTAAACTCAAAACAAAAAATTGTAATTAGGTTTAGCCATACATAAGAAACTTGAGGTTGTTGAGCATTCAGCTAGCAGTTTTTGAGTTGTTGGTAGAACTCAAAATTTTGATTTTTGAGCTCTGACTTTGGATTTGTGAGATCTTTGTGGAACATCTCTAACGATCCTCTGGGATATACATTTATTATATATTAGGAAGATATGTTAATACAATATAATAAAACATCCTGGTCTCACTCATCTCTGGGTTTTAAGAAAAATGAAAGACATTCTTGCAATAAATTTCAGAGACAGAAGAGAGGAGGGCTGGAAGTTACAGCTCACTTCATGAAGTTCACCACAAAAAGTGATGAGTTTAGTTAGAGAAATAACTACACTGAGAACTGTCATACTAATGTGAATGAATGAGGGAAGTAGGAAGCATGTCTAGAGTACAGGCAGGATTGGGGTGTGGAAAAGGGAAATTTGGGACATTGGTGATGGGAATGTTGCTCTGGGATGGTGGGTGTTCTCTACAGGACTGAATGATGGTAATGACAGATTTAAATGACTCATTTTTAGAGTTTCCCTAATGAACTTCTAAAGTTTCCCAAAGTCATGTGATTAAAATGATTTCATTTTGTTTTCATCAACACTAACAAATTGCATTCTAAAAGCATGATTTAACAAAGTATTTTTCCTTTGCAGATATTTTTTGTAGTTCTGGAGATTAAGTCCAAAGCCTCACATTTGCAAGCAGGTGTTATGGTGTATTAACTAGATCTCCTGGGGAAATAGTCTTCTGGGGAAATGATTTGGTTAACTACATGTTTCTTAGATGTAGACGTAGATGTTGATATTGATGTACAGATGAGACGCCTTTTGGGACTAGAGTTGGTACAGTGAGTTGGGTGTTTGCATTGCATGTGTCTGACTTGGATTTGATCCATGGCACCCCATTTCACATTGTCCCCTGAGTATCAACAGTTGTGTTTCCTAGTGGAAAGCCAGTAGTAAGCCCTGAGCACCACTGAGATGGCCCCCAAAATAAAACAAAAAATAAAGATGTATATAGATTTAGATGTAATTATAGATGTATATAGATGTGATAGATATTGAGCTATCTGTACTGATGAATGCAATAACTGTATAGAGAAGATATAGCTACATTAAATATATAGGTGCGGATATAGTTGTTTATGTATAGGCACTCAAAATATAGTCTATAAAGATGTATATATTGATAAATACATAGGTATAGTTGTAGATAAAGATGGTTCTGTATGTATGTAGAGGTATATACATTGATATACATGTATAGATATTGATAGAGATAGATAAACATAGATGGAGATAAGAATATAAATATATCCTAGTTTGAGTACCACAGGAATAATGTGCTCTCACTAGATAATTAAGCAAAATTCCCTCAAAATCTACTACAGGGGTCTCAAACTCAATTTACCTGGGGGCCGCAGGAGGCAAAGTTGGGGTGATCCTTGAGTGAAAAGTCAGTAGAAAGCCTTGAATATTGGGGTGTGTGACCCAAACAACTAAAACAAAACAAAACAAAAAGATTCCTCTAGGGCAGGGCCACAAAATGTTGTATGGAGGGCTGCAAATGGCCCGCGGGCCGCGTGTTTGAGTCCCCTGATCTACTAGTTTAGATAGATATTTTTAACCTCGAGCATATTTTAAAACAGCATTTGCAAGACTAATTGAATTTAAACCAAAATGGAAAACTACTTGGGATGTGTGCATTTAAAAAAGTTTATATTGGGTTGTTTACTATTTATGTTTCAACCTCAGTCATACATATTTTGATGAGAACATTTGAGTGTTTAATAGTACAAAGTTGTTAAGTCCTGTAACAGCATACACAACATTCCCAGCAGAATTAGAAAATTATAATGTATTTTAATTTTGGGGATTATTTTTGTTTTAGCTTAATACCAAGTTGTGTGGTGGTCACTTTGTGAATTTTCTAGATTTGGGGAGGATCCTTGGCTGACACTGAGGCAGGGCACAGCTCTTTAGGGTACAGTATGAGAAATACTCTGCATGTAAATATTCACAGTCACAGTGAAAGAAGAGCTGGCCACCAGAAACCCTCAAGCCTTAGGATTCAGTTTAACAATATGTATTTTATGAACGCCCAGTGTGTTTGCTTAACTTGCCCTCTGTTCATATAGAAAAAAAAAAAACAACAAAAAAAAAAACAACTGTGGTTCAGAGAACCCCTAGGATGAAAAGTTTATCTGGGAGAAATCAGAGAAGTTTCAGAATGGATTATTGGAGTATTACATTTTATTCTATTAGCTTTCAATAGCCCTGTGCCTTCCTTCAAAATGTACCAATGTGGTATGCAAGACAATTTGAGTTACAGAGGGTCAAGTTTTGAAAAGTTCTTATTTTCTGTTTATTTTAACTTACATTAGATATAGGGAGCAATTGCACACAAAGCCTATAATTTATTTTGCAGATACAGTTGATTGGATTACAATATAGATAAAATGTGTATTTAGTGGAAGGTCAACTTTGTGAAGCTAAAGAAATGAACATAAAACTTGAGTATAGGTCATGACTTTGATGGATTGTCCTGTGTTATGTGGCCTAAGGCGTTGTGTCTGTGGAGTTGGAAGAATGGCAAAGAATTTGTGTTTTCTTAATAGCCCAGCATGTGTCACTCCCCAGGGACCACTCATTAAAAAAACAAAGACAGTTGTAGTCTTCTCCAGCTACAGTCTGGACTGACATGATTCCTGAACAATGGTGTCCTCTAAGCAGATAAAGACTTACATGTGTGAGGGAAGAGCTCCTTTACTCATTCTGCAGAAGAAAGGACTGCCTGTGCAAAGGCAGCAGGAGAGTGAATGAATGGGCTTGGATAGCCACAGAGTAGTCAGTAGCTCCAGGAGCACTGTGCCATGTCTGAAACATGCTCACTGAGCTATTTTGCTGTATCTTAGTTTCTACTAATTGCCAGGACCAGACTACCTGGGAAGTATCAGCAGCAATTATTTTCTTTTGGAGCTGATGGAAGTAACTGGGTCCTTTTCCTGCCCAGAAGATAGCCTATAATAGAATGTTCTAACTAGAGTTAGTTGTAACTAGCATAACTATATATGTTGTAACTTTAGTTAGTATAGTTAGTTAAAACTGTTAGATTACATTTTGTTTTATCCAAAACAAGATCATCTCAGGTTGCTTTGTATTTGTTAGTTTACAATTTTGTTTTACCCAAAACAAAGATCATCACTTTATCATCTATTTCTTTACAACTTGGTTTTATCCCAAAACAGAGATTGTCTTACATGTAAACCTGGGTAGGACTGGCTCGAGATAGACTGAGCTATCTGTCCTTACTCTATCCTTACTCCACTGAAGGGTGGTCTCTGTACTCAAAACAAACAAACAAACAAAAACAAAAACTGGCAATCTGGCAGGTAGCCAGCTCTTGATATAAGCTAGAAGATTGCCAGACTACATGTAAACTCCTGTCTTAGCCTAGTTTGAATTATTTCTTGCAGTGAGTGACTGCTTCAGACCCACTTACCATGGTTGGAAATATGGTGTGTGGGGTGATTTTACAGTAACTATAGTTAGTTTTCTTTCTTTCTTTCTTTCTTTTTCTTTCTTTCTTTCTTTCTTTCTTTCTTTCTTTCTTTCTTTCTTTCTTTCTTTCTTTCTTTCTTTCTTTCTTTCTTTCTTTCTTTCTTTCTTTCTTTCTTTCTTTTCTTTCTTTCTTTCTTTCTTTCTTTCTTTCTTTCTTTCTTTCTTCTTTTCTTTCTTCTCTTTTCTTTCTTTCTCTTTTTCTTTCTTTCTTTCTTTTCTCTTTCTTTCTCTTTCTTTCTTTCTTTCTTTCTTTCTTTTTCTTTCTTTCTTTCTTTCTTTCTTTCTCTCTCTCTCTCTCTCTCTCTTTCTTTCTTTCTTTCTTTCTTCTTTCTTTCTTTCTTTCTTTCTTTCTTTCTTTTCTTTCTTTCTTTCTCTTTCTTTCTTTCTTTCTTTTTTTCTTTCTTTCTTTCTTTTCTTCTTTCTTCTTCTTTTTCTTTCTTTCTTTCTTTCTTTCTTTCTTTTTCTTTCTTCTTCTTTTTCTCTCTCTCTCTCTCTCTCTCTCTCTCTCCCTTTCTTTCTTTCTTCTTTCTTTCTTTCTTCTCTCTCTCTCTCTCTCTCTCTCTCTCCCTTCCTTCCTTCCTTCCTTCCTTCCTTCCTTCCTTCCTTCCTTCCTTCCTTCCTTCCTTCCTTCCTTCCTTCCTTCCTTCCTTCTTTCCTTCTTTCCTTCCTTTCTTTCTGATTTTGGGCCACACCCATTTGACGCTCAGGGGTTACTCCTGGCTATGCACTCAGAAATCACTCCTAGCTTGGGGGGACCATATGGGACGCTGGGGGATTGAACCTTGGTCTGTCCTACGCTAGTGCTTGCAAGGCAGACACCTTACCTCTAGCGCCACCTTCCCGGCCCGTTTTCTTTCTTTTGAAAGCAAAAAACTATAATATATACACAGAAGACCTTATCATTCAATAATAAACAAGAAAGAAATCTTGTCATTGAATAACATTGGAGAATCCTAAGAACCTTAAGAGCACTGTATTGAGCATCAAAGGGGCGTGCCCCCCAAAAAAATTAAAAAAAGAAAAAGCAGCTCAATTTAATTTGCAAGCAGCCGCTCCAGGACCAAAGGTGGTTGGTTCGAATCCCGGTGTCCCATATGGTCCCCCGTGCCTGCCAGGAGCTATTTCTGAGCAGACAGCCAGGAGTAACCCCTGAGCACTGGCAGGTGTGGCCCAAAAACCAAAAAAAAAAAAAAAAAAAAAAAAAGAGCACTGTATTAAGGAGGAGTTATTCAGACAGAGAAATGAATATGAGAGATTTGATTTATATCTGTAATTAAAATATGAACTAATTAAGCTTGATAAACAATAGGATCATAAAATGGATTGCTGGTTACTGGAGGAGAAGAGGTTTGGGGAAAAAGTGCAAAATGGGTGATAGGGATCGGGTGTTATAAACTTAGAGTTATAAGAAAATAAGTCAAAACATTTAATGTACAAGATAAAACAAAAATTTTAATGTACAACATAGAAACAATAACCAACAATATATTATTATAGATCGAAAATTGATAAGAAAATATGGTGAGGGACTGGAGCGGTGGCCCTTGCAGTAAGGCATCTGCCTTGCAAGCACTAACCTAGGTTGGTCCGCGGTTCAATCCCCCCACGTCCCATATGGTCCCCCAAGCCAGGAGCAATTTCTAAGCGCATAGCCAGGAGTAACCCCTGAGCATCACCAGGTGTGGCCCAGAAAACAAAACAAAAAATAAATAAATAAAGGAAAGAAAAGGTGGTGAATAAATTGAGAAGACAAATTTTATAATGTGTCCATAAGCCAAGTCCTATTGTTCACAGTCTGTACACCAGAAACAGAAAATTCATATATAAAAATATTTCAGTACTTTTTCACTTAATATTTATAAAACATAGTTTTGTGCTACATATGAATATGCAAAATGTATGTTTTAACATAATCTAGCTTTAAAAATATTTTATAATGCTATTTATTGCTCATATATACATTTCATTATTTAGAAAATGAAGTAAAAATACTAAGTTACAGTAATTCAGTATTTTGTGTTTTTATATTATAAAGGACACACTGCTTACGTTCAGAAAAATATATAAAATAAATAGGAATGTTAACAGTGTGGTCATATAGTGTTTTTGTGGCTGTACTGCAAGTGATTTATTAATTCTGATAAATTTCTATATTATTTAATACTTTTGTGTATATATTTTATCATATAACATGCCATGAGTGGTTTTTGCTTATATATTTATAGTATACTCACGACATTGTTTTAGCAGCCAAGGAAAGAGTTAAGTGGAAAACAGCTTTGGTTGGAAAACCGCCAATCAGCAGAATGCAAGACAAGGTCCATGCCCTTCATGTATTTATGAGAATGAGCAAATGAACTTGTTCCTGAAATGCTTGGACTTTTATCTTGTCATAACATTGAGATTTATGCTTGCACGAGCATGCCTTTGATCCCAGGTGCCCTAAGGAAGCACAGCTTTCAATAAACTGGTTCCACTTCTATGGTGTGTCCAAGGCTCCTTGCTTGTTTTGTCATTCCCCTTGTCTTGGGGACTGAGTGGTGGCATTGACTGCCATGCTTAGTTTTAATCTAAGGTCCTATGTTTGCTGCAGGATCCCATTCTGGATCCACATTACATTTAATTCTCAGGCCTATGTAGGTAGGCTCCTTTTGACTAGCATTTCCTAAGAATTTGCTTTTTTTAATTATTATTATCTTGACAATTGGTTTGTTTGTTTGTGGCTACAGCCACCACATGCTCAGGGCTTATTCATGTGTCTGCACTCAGGGATCATGCCTGACAGGTTCTGGGAATGTATGTGGTACTGGGGATCGAACACACATCAGCTACATGCGAAGCAAGCATCCTATCTGCTGTACTCTCTTCAACTCCTTGACAGTTTTGAAGACAACTATTTTACAGAAAATAAGGCATTTTGTAGGAAGCACCTATAACCAAAAACATTTTTAGGGAAAATTCCTTGTGTATTATTTGTTTTTTTTTTCCAACACTAAGTAGATTGTAAATGTGCTCTGGGTTAAAATTTTATTATGAAAAATAAAGTAGGAAAGAAAGATATTTTATTTTACTTTGTGAGGGAAGGGGCATACCTCAGGATGCTCAAGACCTATTTCTTGCTCAGTGTTCAGGCATCCCTCCTGGCCATACACCATGCTGGCAGTCAGACCTGAGGCAGCTCCATACAAGGCAAGCACCTTAACCCTTGCACTGTCTCTCTAGCTCCCTTAACTTTATTTTTATTGAAATGTTGTAACAGTATAACAGGAATACATTATATAGTATAATAGGTATGCCCCATTGAGAATCAACATATGCATCCCCTTTTTCATGATCTGTGCCCCTATATTCCTCTAATCATTCCTTTTATTTGCTGGCAACCATTAATGCATCTTTTAATCCAAAATTTTATTATTGTTCTATTTACTTTGTCTCTTTTATCTTTGCTACCTAGTAATTGTACTCAGGAGCAGATGGTATTGCTAACCAGTACAAATAGAGTAGCAGTTTGAATTTGGAAAAATTAGTTGTCTGTGGTACAGGAAAGCTGAATATGGTGAATACATATCATGTTCTAATGATAAACTACAGTAATGTGACTTACATGTGAAATGTATCAAGGATGTAATTAGGAGTCATAGTTTAAAGGTTGGGAGGAGTTATCTTTTTTCTCTTGCCACCAAATACAGTGTCTTTTCGGCTACTGTAATATTACTTCTGAGTCTTTCTCACCAACTAGATTCTCTACAGTTCTGAAAATCCTCACAGATTAAGGATCTCAAATCCTAAAACTATTCACAGGTTAGATACCCTGTACGGACCATACACTGTTCTGTCTGATGTGGCTGCCAAGTTATGAGCTTTTAAAACCTCATTGCTATTCCAGCTTATTTTCAAAGCTATATAAGAATAGACATAATGATGCATAGGGAAACACTCAGAAGGGTCCTTAGCATAGATATCAGTGTCCCTAGAGAACTAGGCTCTCTTCTGAATCTCATGCTGCTCTTCTGAACCTATTTGTATTTGTCAAATTGAAACTCCCTGAAGCCCATCTTTCAAAGGATTTTTAAAAAATGCTGTTAATCATGTAGGTATGGCTGATGAAATCATTGACCTTGACTGGCAATTCAGTGTCCCCTAATGACTTGTCCTTTCTCTCATGAGAACAATGATACCTTTGAGAGGACAAGCTTCTAAGAAGGCTTCAAGTAGCAGAGAGTCACTCCCAGCAATATGCAGCCCAGCTGTGGATGCTGCTCAGGGACCATCAGGACTAACTACAGTATTTGCGGCTCTCCAGGCTCTTCCTGTTTAAGGGCTCTGGGTATCAGACCAAGAGAACAGCATATTCATGGCATGCAATCCAGCCTTTTGAGTTAACCCCCTGGTCCATAAAACAATGATCAATTTTAAAATTAATTTTTACTAAGGCACTGTGATTTAGAGTTATTCATAGTTGAGTTTCAGGATTACAGGTATTCAGCACCAATCCCAACTTTCCTTTACCAGTGTTCACACTTTTCCTCACCCTTACCTGTTTTCTATTTTTTTGAGGGGTGTGTGGGCCACACCTAGTGGTGCTATGATTACTGTGGCTCTGAACTCAAAAATTGCACCTGACAGGCTCAGGGGATCATATGGGATGCTGAGGATCGAACCTGAGTCGGCTGAGTGCAAGGAAAATGCCTATTCTCTACATTCTCACTCTGGCCCCTGTAGCCTGATTTCTTGACAGATATATTTTTCAGTTTGATTTTTGCAGTTTGAGTCTCCTTTGTTCAATATTGTTGACTTGGTGGCTTAGTTATATACATATACCACAACTCTACACCACTGATGTACCTAAGACACCAAATCCCTGAGCCCATTTTTTGATGGGGTTAGATATTTTTTCTTGTTAAGTTCTGTCAGTGCCTTGTTTATCTTAGATATTAGTTCCTTATCTGATGGGTATTGGGTGAATAGTTTCTCCCATTCTGTGGGTGGCTTTTGTATCCTAGGCATTATTTCCTTAAAGGTGCAGAAGCTTCTCAGGTTAGTATAGTCCCATTTGTGTATCTCTGCTTTGACTTGCTTGGAGAATGCTGTTTCTTACTTGAAGATGCCTTTAATTTTAATGTCATGGAGTATTTTACCCACATGTTGTTCTACATACCTTATGGTTTTAGGTCTGATATCAAGGTCTTTAATCCATTTGCATTTGACCTTTGTGCAGGTTGTTAGATGGAGATCTGAGTTTTTTTTTTAAGTTATTGACCAGATGTCCTAACTCCACTTGTTGAAGATGCTTTCCTTGCTTTATTTTGCACTTATTGCCCCATTATTGAAGATTAATTGATTGTATATCTGGGGAACATTCTCTGTATACTCTAGTCCAAGGGTCCTCAAACTTTTTCAACAGGGGGCCAGTTCACTGTCCCTCAGACCATTGGAGGGTCTAACTATAGTAAAAACAAAACTTATGAATGAATTCTTATGCACACTGCATATATCTTATTTTGCAATGAAGAAACAAAACATACAAATACAATATGTGGCCCATGGGCCATAGTTTGAGGACCACTGCTAGTCTATTCCACTGATCTGAGTGCCTGTTTTTATTCGAATACCATGCTGTTTTAATGATTATAGCTTTGTAATACAGTTTAAAATTGGCTGTCACCCCATCTCCATCTTCCTGTGTAACCTTATCTGATGGTAAGACCAGGCCATTTCTGGGAGGGGTCTTTGGTAGGTAACAAAAGGGTTTCCTGAGGGGCAAGAGGGGGATAGAGCAAGAGAGATGGATCAAGAAGCAGGATGGAGGGAGAAGAGACAGGCTTGAATGCAGGACTACTTATGGAGTTTGTTAAAAGGTTAGCCCAGGTGACTAGGGCCTTGGATAAAAAAGCTTCATGTCTCCTGAAACCTGACTGCCTGTGGACCATTTCCTCATGGCTATCCTGAACCCTAAAATGAGCCGGCTAGAGGGGGTTGCAGGTGCAGCCCAGCAGAGAAAGGCCTCCATCCATCCATCTCACCATCATTCAGCCCCATCCAGGACTCAATAGTTAATGTTTTTCAACAATTGGGGAAAGTGATGCCTCCCATATACCTTTTCCCAAGGACTGCTCTAGCTATTTGTGGGTATTTATTGTTCCAGATGAATTACAAAAGTGTTTGATCCACTTCTTTGAAGAATGTCATGGGTATCCTCAGAGGGATTGCATTAAATCTGTACAATGCCTTGGGGAGTATAGCCATTTTAATTATGGTACTCTTGCCCATGAGCAGGGTTTGTGCCTCCATTTCCATGTGTGCTCTTTTACACTTTGAAACAGAGTTTTGTAGTTTTTTTTTTTTGTATAAGTTCTTCACACCTTTAGTTAAGTTGACTCTAAGATATTGGAGTTTGCGGTGCAGTAATGCGAATGGGATTGCCTTTTTGATGTCCATTTCTTCTCTATCATTATCAGTGTATAGAATTCCATTGATGTTTGCATATTAATTTTGTAGCTTGTCACTTTGCTATATACATCTATTCTTTCTAGAAGTTTTTTGGTAGAGTCTTTAGGGTTTTTTAAATACAGTACCATGTCACCTGCAAACAGTGAGAGCTAGACTTCTTCCTTTCCTATCTGGATGCCCTTTATATCTTTTTCTTGCCAAATTGCTGTGGCAAGAACTTTCAGCACTATGTTGAATAGGAGTGGTGAGAGAGGGCAGCATTATCTAGTACCAGATTTTAAAGGAAAGACTTTATTTTATCTTCAGTTAGAATAATATTTGCCATTGGCTTGAGGTAGCTGGCTTTGGCTATACTGAGAAAAGTTCCTTCTATTCCCATTTTTTTTTAATGCATAATTTTTTTTTATTTAAACACCTTGATTACATACATGATTGTGTTTGGGTTTCAGTCATAAAAGGAACACCACCCATCACCAGTGCAACATTCCCATCACCCAAGTCCCAAATCTCCCTCCTCCCCACCCAACCCCCGCCTGTACCCTAAACAGGCTCTACATTTCCCTCATACATTCTCAATATTAGGACAGTTCAAAATGTAGTTATTTCTCTAACTAAACTCATCACTCTTTGTGGTGAGCTTCCTGAGGTGAGCTGGAACTTCCAGCTCTTTTCTCTTTTGTGTCTGAAAATTATTATTACAAGGGTGTCTTTCATTTTTCTTAAAACCCATAGATGAGTGAGACCCATTCTGCGTTTTTCTCTCTCTCTCTGACTTATTTCACTCAGCATAATAGATTCCAATGTACATCCATGTATAGGAAAATTTCATGACTTCATCTCTCCTGACAGCTGCATAATATTCCATTGTGTATATGTACCACAGTTTCTTTAGCCATTCGTCTGTTGAAGGGCATCTTGGTTGTTTCCAGAGTCTTGCTATGGTAAATAGAGCCTGCAATGAATATAGGTGTATGGAAGGGTTTTTGTATTGTATTTTTGTGTTCCTAGGGTATATTCCTAGGAGTGGTATAGCTGGATCGTAATGGGAGCTCGAATTTCCAGTTTTTGGAGGAATCTCCATATCGCTTTCCATAAAGGTTGAACTAGACAGCATTCCCACCAGCAGTGGATAAGAGTTCCTTTCTCTCCACATCCCCGCCAACACTGTTTATTCTCATTCTTTGTGATGTGTGCCATTCTCTGGGTGTGAGGTGGTATCTCATCAGTTGTTTTGATTTGCATCTCCCTGATGATTAGTGATGTGGAACATTTTTTCATGTGTCTTTTGGCCATGCGTATTTCTTCTTTGTCAAAGTGTCTGTTCATTTCTTCTCCCCATTTTTTGATGGGGTTAGATGTTTTTTTCCTTGTAAAGTTCTGTCAGTGCCTTGTATATTTTGGAGATTAGCCCCTTATCTGATGGGTATTGGGTGGAATAGTTTCTCCCCACTCAGTGGGTGGCTCTTGTATCCTGGGCACTATTTCCCTTTGAGGTGCAGAAGCTTCTCAGCTTAATATATTCCCATCTGTTAAATCTCTGTCTTTCACTTGCTTGGAGAGTGCAGTTTCCTCCTTGAAGATGCCTGTAATGTCCTGGAGTGTTTTGCCTATGTGCTGTTCTATATATCTTATGGTTTTGGGGCTGATATCGAGGTCTTTAATCCATTTGGATTTTACCTTTGTACATGATGTTAGCTGGGGGTCTAAGTTTAATTTTTTGCAAGTGGCTATCCAATTGTGCCAACACCACTTGTTGAAGAGGCTTTCCCTGCTCCATTTAGGATTTCCTGCTCCTTGTCAAAATTAGATGGTTGTATCTCTGGGGAACATTTTCTGAGTATTCAAGCCTATTCCACTGGTCTGAGGACCTATCCTTATTCCAATACCATGCTGTTTTGATAACTGTTGCTTTGTAGTACAGTTTAAAGTTGGGAAAAGTAATTCCTCCCATATTCTTTTTCCCAATGATTGCTTTAGCTATTCGAGGGTGTTTATTGTTCCAAATGAATTTCAAAAGTGTCTGATCCACTTCTTTGAAGAATGTCCATGGGTATCTTTAGAGGGATGGCATTAAATCTGTATAATGCCTTGGGGAGTATTGACTTTTTGATGATGTTAATCCTGCCAATCCATGAGCAGGGTATGTGTTTCCATTTCCGTGTGTCCTCTCTTATTTCTTGGAGCAGAGTTTTATAGTTTTCTTTGTATAGGTCCTTCACATATTTAGTCAAGTTGATTCCAAGATATTTGAGTTTGTGTGGTACTATTGTGAATGGGGTTGTTTTCTTAATGTCCATTTCATCCTTTATTACTATTGGTATATAGAAAGGCCATTGATTTTTGTGTGTTAATTTTGTAGCCTGCCACCTTTGCTATATGAGTTTATTGTTTCTAGAAGCTTTTTGATAGAGTCTTTAGGGTTTTCTAAGTAGAGTATCATGTCATCTGCAAACAGTGAGAGCTTGACTTCTTCCTTTCCTATCTGGATTCCCTTGATATCCTTTTCTTGCCTAATCGCTTATAGCAAGTACTTCCTAGTGCTATGTTGAATAGGAGTGTGAGAGAGGACAGCCTTGTCTTGTGCCAGAATTTAGAGGGGAAGGCTTTCAGTTTTTCTCCATTGAGGATAATATTTGCCACTGGCTTGTGGTAGATGGCCTTCACTATATTGAGAAAGGTTCCCTCCATTCCCATCTTGCTGAGAGTTTTGATCAAGAATGGGTGTTGGACCTTATCAAATGCTTTCTCTGCATCTATTGATATGATCATGTGGTTTTTATTTTTTCTTGTTATTGATGTTGTGTATTATGTTGATAGATTTACGGATGTTAAACCAGCCTTGCATTCCTGGGATGAAACCTACTTGATCGTAGTGGATGATCTTCTTAACGAGGCATTGAATCCTATTTGCCAGGATTTTGTTGAGGATCTTTGCATCTGCATTCATCAGTGATATTGGTCTGTAATTTTCTTTTTTGGTAGCGTCTCTGTCTGGTTTAGGTATCAAGGTGATGTTGGCTTCATAAAAGCTATTTGGAAGTGTTTCTGTTTGTTCAATTTTATGAAAGAGTCTTGCCAAGATTGGCAGTAGTTCCTCTTGGAAAGTTTGATAGAATTCATTAGTGAATCCATCTGGACCTGGGCTTTTGTTTTTCGGCAGACATTTGATTACTGTTTTAATTTCATCAATGGTGATGGGGGGTGTTTAGATATGCTACATCCTCTTCCTTCAACCGTGGAAGATTATAAGAGTCCAAGAATTTATCCATTTCTTCCAGGTTCTCATTTTTAGTGGCGTAGAGTTTTTTCAAAGTAGTTTCTGATTACCCTTTGAATCTCTGTCATATCAGTAGTGATCTCTCCTTTTTTCATTCCTGATACGAGTTATCAAGTTTCTCTCTCTCTCTTTCTTTGTTAGGTTTGCCAGTGGTCTATCAATCTTGTTTATTTTTTCAAAGAACCAACTTCTGCTTTCGTTGATCTTTCGGATTGTTTTTTGAGTTTCCACTTCGTTGATTTCTGCTCTCAGCTTTGTTATTTCCTTCTGTCTTCCTATTCTTGGGTCCTTTTGTTGAGCATTTTCTAGTTCTATTAGCTGTGTCATTAAGCTACTCAGGTAAGCTCCTTCTTCCTTCCTGATGTGTGCTTGCAAAGCTTTAAATTTTCCTCTCAGTACTGCTTTTGCTGTGTCCCATAAGTTCTGATAGTTTGTGTCTTTATTGTCATTTGTTTCCAGGAACCTTTTGATTTCCTCCTTGATTTCATCTCAGACCCACTGGTTATTGAGCATGAGGCTGTTTAACTTCCAGGTGTTAAAGTGTTTCTTCTGAGTCCCTTTGGAGTTCACAAATAATTTCAGATCCTTGTGGTCAGCGAAGGTAGTCTGCAAAATTTCTATCCTCTTGATCTTATGGAGGTATGTTTTATGTGCCAGCATGTAGTCTATCCTGGAGAATGTCCCATGTACATTGGAGAAGAATGTGTATCCAGGTTTCTGGGGATGTAGTGTCCTATATATATCCACTAGGCCTCTTTCTTCCATTTCTCTCCTCAGGTCTAGTATATTCTTGTTGGGTTTCAGTCTGGTTGACCTGTCCAGTGTTGACAAAGCCGTGTTAAGGTCCCCCACAATTATTGTGTTGTTGTTAATATTATTTTTCAGATTTGTCAACAGTTGTATTAAATATTTTGCTGGCCCCTCATTCGGTGCATATATGTTTAGGAGAGTGAATTCTTCCTGCTCTACGTACCCCTTGATTAATATAAAATGTCCGTCTTTGTCCCTTACAACCTTCCTGAGTATAAAGTTTGCATTATCTGATATTAGTATGGCCACTCCAGCTTTTTTATGGGTGTTGTTTGCTTGGATAACTTTTCTCCAGCCTTTTATTTTGAGTCTATGTTTGTTCTGACTATTCAGGTGCGTTTCTTGTAGGCAGCAGAAGGTTGGATTGAGTTTTTTGATCCATTTAGCCACTCTGTGTCTCTTAACTGGTGCATTTAGTCCATTGACGTTGAGAGAAAGAATTGTCCTGGGATTTAACGCCATGTTTATTTCAAAATTTGGTGTGTCTTTTGGGTAGTCTTGTCTTAGATTAGGTCTTTCAGTTTTTCTCTTAAGACTGGTTTTGTGTCTGTGAAGTTTCTGAGCTGTTTTTTGTCTGTGAAACCATGTATTCTTCCATCAAACCGGAAAGTGAGTTTTGCTGGGTATAGTATTCTGGGTGAAGCATTCATTTCATTCAGTCTTGTCACAATATCCCACCACTGCTTTCTGGCATTGAGCGTTTCTGCTGACAGGTCTGCTGTAAATCTCAGGGAAGCTTGCTTGAACATGATTTCCCCTTTTGATCTTGCTGTTTTCAGAATTCTGTCTCTATCTGTGGGATTTGTCATTGTGACTAGGATGTGTCTTGGGGTGGTTTTTCTGGGGTCTCTTTTGGTTGGTACTCTTCGGGCATGCAGGATTTGATCACATATATTCTTTAGCTCTGGAAGTTTCTCTTTAATGATGTTCTTGACCATTGATTCTTCCTGGAAATTTTCTTCCTGGGTCTCTGGGACTCCAATGATTCTTAAGTTGTTTCTGTTGATCTTATCATAGACTTCTATTTTCGTCTGTTCCCATTCTTTGACTAATTTTTCCATTGTCTGCTCATTTGCTTTAAGTTTTTTGTCCAATCTCTCCTGCTGTATGGAAATTGTTATGTATCTCATCTTCCACAGCACCAAGTCTATTCTCAGCTTCTGATACCCTGTCCCAGAGCTTATCCATTTTGTCATTCACTTCGTTTACTGACTTTTTCAGTCCTGTTAGTTGACATGTTATTTCAGTTTGGAGTTTTGTCATTTCTGCCTTCATATTTTCTTGGTTCTTATTAGTGTTCTGTTCAACTCGATCCATGGTTTCTTGGAGTCTGTTGAGCACCTTCCATATTGCTAGTCTAAAGTCCTTATCTGAGAGGTTGATTAGTTGTTCAGTCATTATCTGGTCCTCAGAATTGTCATCTTCATTCTCTATGTCTGATGCTGGCCTGCGTTGTTTCCCCATTGTCACACTTGTATTGTGGGGTTTTCTACGTGTTGTGGTGGTATTCATTGTCTATATGATGTAGGCAGCACACTCCTCTGGCTCCTCCCTTTCTGGATGGGCTGACTTGCCTCTAAGGGAGGGGAGTCCTCCGTGGATGAAGCCTCACACTGGGTCAAATCTTAGGCCCGAGCATGCAACAGAGAAGACAGTCCAGAGAGAAATGTTTGCTTCTGTGATATAGCGCCATTCTTAGTGTGATTTTTCCTTCTTGTTGCAATGGAGTTCTTTCCTTAGAAAGAGTGCACGGCCGCGTAGCGAAGCGGAGCGGCCGTGCTCCTCTGAGCCTCTTTTTGCCCCACTCGCAAGAGTTTCACGCAAGAGGACAGTAGACAGACATAGACAGGTCACACTCACAGTCTTTCACAGCTGAGCCCCACTGGGCCGGTGTACTTTTGCGGATTTTCCCCGCCTGGTGTCACACACAGGGAGCCAGCTTTTGCAAAGGTTAGCCGGTTTTTATGCTCTGAAGTCCCTCCCTTCTATTCCCATCTTAATGATAGTTTATTTATTTATTTTTATCAAGAATGGGTGTTGTACCATATCAAATGCTTTCTCTGCATGTATTGATATGATCATGTAGTGTTTATTTTCTTTCTGTTGATATGGTGTATTATGTTGATTGATTTATGGATGTTAAATTATCTTTGCATTCCTAGGATGAATCCTACTTCTTCATGTTAAATGACCTTCTTGATGAGGTATTGGATCCTATTTGACAGAATTTTGTTGAAGATCTTTGCCTCTGATTCATCAGGAATATTTGTTTGTAGTTTTCTTTTCTTTTCTATTTTTTTTTTTTTTTTGTGGCATTTCTGGTTTGGGTATCAAGGTGATGTTAGCTTTATAAAAACTATTTGGGAGTATTCTGGATTCTTCAATTTCATGAAAGAGCCTGAAGAGGATTGGTAGTAGTTCCTCTTTAAAGATGTGAAAGAATCCATTAGTGAATCCATCTGGGCCTGGGATTTTTTATTGGGGGGAGGAGACTTTTGATTAACATTTTAATTTCCTCAGTAGTGATAGGTCTGTTTGGATATGCTAGACCATCCTGGTTTAACCATGGAAGATTATAAGAATCCAAGAATTTATCTCATTTCTTCCAGGTTTTCATGTTTCATGGCATAGAGTTTCTCAAAGTAATCTCTATTATCCTTTGAATCTCTGCAGTATCTGTAATGATCTCCCCCTTTTCATTCCTAATTCATTTTATTAGATTTCTCTCTCCATTTCTTTTAGTTTTGCTATTGGTTTGTCAATCTTGTTTATTTTTTCAAAGAACCAACTTTTGCTTTTGTTGATCTATCGGATTGTTTTTTGGATTTCCACTTCATTGATTTCTTCTATAAGCTTTGATATTTCCTTCTGCCTACCTATTTTTGGTTCCTTATCACCACCAGAGTTGTCATTCCTCTAGCTCTGTTCCTAGCATGCATCCCATACCTCCCTCCTTTGCCCCTGAACTGCTAGTGTAACAAGTCCCCTTTGTGTATAGCTTGTTGTAGATTGGGTATCGATTTTGTTATTGCTGACTTTGGGTTTGATGCTTAAGTCTCATCATTTTTGAGGGGTCACACCCAGCAGCGCTCAGGGGTTACTCTGGCTCTATGCTCAGAAATCGCCCCTGGCAGGCACAGGGGACCATATGGGATGCTGGGATTGGAATCACCATCCTTCTGCATGAAAGGCAAACGCCTTACCTTCATGCTATCTCTCTGGCCCCAAGTCTCATCATTTTTTTTGGGGGGGGGCCACACCTGTTTGATGCTCAGGGATTACTCCTAGCTAAGCACTCAGAAATTGCCCCTGGCTTGGGGGGACCATACGGGACGCCGAGAGATTGAACTGCGGTCCTTCCTTGGCTAGCGCTTGCAAGTCAGACACCTTACCTCTAGCGCCACCTCACCCCCCCTTTTTTGGGGGGGGCACACCCTGTGGTGTTCAGTGGTTACTCTTGGCAGGCACGGGGGACCATATGGGACGCCGGGATTCAAACCAACCACCTTAGGTCCTGGGTCAGCTGCTTGCAAGGCAAACGCTGCTGTGCTATCTCTCTGGCCCCAAGTCTCATCATTTTTAATTTCCATTCAGTGTTCATAGGACTGGTTGCTCCCGGTACCATCCAAATTTTCCCTTAATTTATGAGGGAGAACAAGATGATTCAAGTTCTGTGGTTCTGTTGGAAAAGAAAAAAAAAAGGGTGGGAGGAGGAGTTTGTCTAGAGGCTATAAATATCAATTTAAAAGAAGAAAGGAAAAAAAGAAAAACAAAACAAAAATACAAGCAATGACAAAAAACACAAAAGAAGCAAAAAATCATCAACAAAACAACAACTACAAGAGAAAAAAAGAAAAAGAGGGGAAAATAGAAGGAGGACTGGTGTGGCAAGGTTTTGTGGATTTTTTTTTTTTTGCATAGGCACAATAAGTATTGGGGAAATTACAGAGGGAATTCTGTTGGCCTAAGAGATACAGGGTTTTCCACACCCTTGAAACATGTCATGGGAACAAATACAGGCTCATACATGCTTATTATTGAACCCCAAGGTCTTTTTATGGTGGTAGTATAAGTTCTCAATTGTGGATGACAAAATCAACCCCCTGTAGCTAGAGATCTTGGTATTTCAACAGGTCATAAAAGAAGTCTATGATAGAGTTTTTCTTTATTTTTCTAAAGACTAATGATTTTTTAAAATCAAACTTGAGGTGTGTCAGAAATAGTATGGCAGGTGGACCCTTACTTTTCATGAAGCAAATCTGGATTCTATGTCACAAATTCTAGCAGAAGTGATCCCTGAGTACAGCCATTGATGAACCTAAAACAATCCAAAATGAATAAATAAAACTGGTATTCATATTTGATGGCTATACCATCTAAATAGGTAAAAATGTACTGTAAAAAAAAGTACTGTGAGTGACAATTGGTCAAAGTCAGTTCTAGAAAAAAATTGAAGATACAAATTTTGATATTTTTCTTGTTTTTGTTTATTTATTTATTTATTGGATCACACCCGGAAAACTCAGGGGTTACTCCTGGCTCTACGCTCAGAAATCGCTCCTGGCAGGCTTGGGGGACCATATAGGATGCCAGGATTCGAACCACCATTGTTCTGCATGCAAGACAAATGCCTTACCTCCATGCTATCTCCCTGGCCCACAAATTTTGATGTCTTTAAAGTGGATAATCTTCCACTATATATGCTTTTCTCTTATTTTAGTTAATAGTTTGCTCACTTATAACCTAAGATTTTTATTTTAGTTTTTTTTTTTTTTTTTTGTGAGCAATGGTTGTTATATCTAGCTTGATCCACAGTGGTAAATCAGTAAGCATTGAAGACTGGATTCTCTCTTTGACATACTCATTTGTATTGATCCTGAAGTTTTAGGGGAAAAAAAAACATTATTTTGGGGCCAGAGAGCTAGTAAAGAGGTTAAGGCACTTGTCTTGCATGTGGTCAATCTCAATTCGATTCTATGGCACAAAATACAATCACCAAGCACCATGAGAAAAGGACTCAAACAAAGCCAGCATAGTCCCCAAGCAGTGCCATTTGTTACTTTGCCTACCTTTACCCCTCAGAGTAGCTTTTGTTAATATAAAAGTGGGGGAATAGGAAGGCAATGGTGTAGCAATATTGGTATTTTGGTGATGATTATGCTATTGCTGTAATATATAACTGAAAGAGATTTGAAACTATATTCCTAAATATTATACAGTCAACTATTACCAGTAAATATGTATTAAGAAGTTGAAAAGCATATATAGAACATTGCAAGAATAAAATGCTACTTATTAGGAAGTAATGGGAACCAAAGCCTTTATCATCATTAGATTGATGCCAGTAGGAGTCTGTGTCACTTATGTGAGGTAGAGAGGAGAGAGGTAACAGTCCCAATAAGAAAATACTGCTTTCTCTCCATCTCTGCCACCTCAGGAATAGTTGGATTGAACCTAGGATGGAAAAGAGTATGTAGTGAGCAATAGTAGACCTTACTCAGACTTCTTGTGTTTTGTGTTGTCTCCTTTCCATTCCAGAAAAGAATTTTAGGAGAAAATGAGTAGTGAAGTAAAATCAGGTTTTATTTGGAAGTTATGAGAAAAACAGAGAGAGAGAGAGGGAGAGACGGAGAGAGAGAGAGAGAGAGAGAGAGAGAGAGAGAGAGAGAGAGAGAGAGAGAGAGAGAGAGAGAGAGCCAGGAATCACTTCTGAGCATTGTGGGTGTGGCACCCTCTACTCAAGAAAAGACTGAGGCCTTCTTCAAAGCCAGAGAGAGCCCAGTACATATTCCAGCATTAAAGTATGAAAGTATATATTTCAGGAGGGAGAGAGGCAGGTGACATATGTCTGGACAGTTGTGGCAACACATGCACTATAACACATGTGTCAAGTTGATTTTTCCCAAGCTACTCCACTTGTGTCTTTCTTTATAGGTAAGAGTCTATTGATAGGGTGGTTGCTAAAGAGAATAGTTATGAGTAGTTGATGGTCTTCTTTGACTTTTCTTTCCTGCTTTATTCCTACTGAAAAAGACTCTCTTCCAGTGGGGAGGTGGGATGGGGGTGGAAGAGGGGGTGTTGTGTGGTGGGGAGGGGTGGTGTCCAGCCTTCTCTGTACCTCTTCTGGCACCAACTAAAGATATTATTGTGGGCTGGAGCAATAGTATAGTATAGGTAGGGTGCCTTCCTTGCATGCGAGTGACCCAGGTTCAATTCCTGGCATCTCGTGTGATCTCCTGAAGACCATCAGGAGTAATTACTGAGTGTGGAGCTAGAGATATATACTGAGTTTTATAGGTATGGCACCAAAACAAACAAAAGTCTCATCAGACCATAGTTTGTGTATCGACAATGTGCTTTCTGGCATCTTGGTTCCTAGTAACCTAAAATAAACCCTAACCCTAATTCTATCTGCCTGCTATCTTCAATATGTTTATATGATTTTTTCGTGGGGTGGTGGTTGGAGATCAGGCCATATTCAGCTGTTTTCAGGGTTTACTCCTTATTTTGTGCTTAGGGATAACTCCTGGCAGGACACAGGGTAACATATGAGTGCTGGGTACTAAATCCTGTTTGATCTCATTCAAGGCAAGTATCCTATCCTCTTTTCATGATCTTTTATGTCCTATTAAAAAATAAAAAAGGTTGATAAAGGAGCAAGAAATCATAAATAGAGTAAGGAAAGCCTCTTCAGAAAGTGGTGTTGGCACAACTGGTTAGCTACTTGCAAAAAAGCGAACTTAGGCCTTCAGCTAACACCATGTACAAAGGTAAAATCCAAACGGATTAAAGACCTAGATATCAGACCTGAAACCATAAAGTATATAGAACAACACATAGGTAAAACACTCCATGACATTGTAACTAAAGGCATCTTTAAGGAGGAAATAACACTCTCCAAACAAATGGAAGCAGAGATTAACAGATGGATATGTATTAAGCTGAGAAGCTTCTGCACCTCAAAGGAAATAGTGCCCAGAATATAAGAGCCACCCACTGAGTGGGAGAAACTATTCACTCAACACCCATCAGATAAGGGGCTAATATTCACTGACAGAACTTTACAAGAAAAAAATCTAACCTCATCAAAAAATGGGGAGAAGAAATGAACACTTTGACAAAAAATAAATACAAATGGCTAAAAGGAACATGAAAAAATGCTCCACATCACTAATCATCAGGGAGATGCAAATCAAAACAACTATGAGGTACCATCTCACACCACAGAGATTGGCACACATCACAAAGAAGATCAAACAGTGTTGGTGGGGATGTGTAGAGAAAAGAAATCTTATTCACTGCTGGTGGAAATGCCATCTAGTACAATCTTTATGGAAAGCGATATGGAGATTCCAAAAGCTGGAAGTTGAGCTCCCATACGATCCAGCTATACCACTCCTAGGGATATACCCTAGAAACACAAAAATACAATACAAAAATACCTTTCTCACCCCTATATTCATTGCAGCACTGTTTACAATATCCAGACTCTGAAAACAGCCTAGATGCCCCTCAATAGATGAATGGCTAAAGAAACTGTGGTACATATATGCAATGGAATATTATGCAGCTGTCAGAAGAGATGAAGTCATGAAATTTTCCTATACATGGATGCATATGGAATCTATTATGCTGAATGATATGTCAGAGAGAGAGAGATAGACACACAATGGTTTTACTCATCTATAGGTTTTCAGAAAAATAAAAGACATTTGTGCAATGATTCTCAGAGACAAAAGAGAGGAGGACTAAACGGTCCAGCTCACGAATTGAAGCCCACCACAGAGAGTGATGGGTGCAGTTATAGAAATATTTACACTGAGAACAATCGTAACAAAATGTTACTGAATGAGGGAAGTAGAAAGCCCGTCTAGAGCACAGGTCAGTGGGGAGTGGGGATGAGGGACACTTGGGACATTGGTGATGGAAATGTTGCACTGGTGAAGTTTTTTTTTTTAAATAAAAATAAAAAAAAACAAAATTAATAAAGCTAAAAAAAGAAAAAATTTGGTTGGAAAATTATTAGATATTCAAAAGTTATAGTTCCATGATACTACCTCAATTAACAATTTTTTGGGGGGGTCACACCCGGCAGCGCTCAGGGGTTACTCATGGCTCTATGCTCAGAAATCACTTCTGGCAGGCTCAGGGGACCATATGGGATCCCAGGATTCGAACCACTGATCTTCTGCATGCAAGGCAAAGGCATTACTTCCATGCTATCTTGTGGAAGACATATTAAACAGTTCTTTACAGTGTGTTAGCTCTAAATTTATGTTCAAGGTATTAAATATGAAAATTAAAAATGTTTACTAGCATTAGAAAAAAGAAAAAAGGCACTTGAAATTTAATGCCATCAAATAGGATTATATTTTTATATAATCCTATCAAATTAAATATAATAAAATACACAATCATTTACATATTTAAGTATTTTAACTAAAACACAAATGCCAGTTTCTCCCTTCCATTTACAACTCTCCTATTATTTAGGAATCCAGGTGGATATAAGTAAATATACTAAAATTATTATTTTTAGATTAATTTAGAATCATAAAGTCACAAACTGAAAGAAAAAAAGCTTTTTGTCCAGACCAAATTGTGTTCAAGAATTTTTCTGCTTCTACCTGTCAGTGAATATGGTTAAAACACATAGAAATGAAACATCTAAAAAGAAGTTTCTAACATGTAGGACAAATTCATAATGTAATAAAAATACTAAATGTTATTTCTAAGCTAAACTGTTTAAAACAAAAGATTGCATATATGAAGCCATCTTACATTAATGCAAACAAGAAGGCCAATGTTTATTTTCTTTTGGTTTAAGTTTTTTTTTACTTTGGACATTACCCACACCCCCATCGTCCATGAATATCTGTGGCTCCAAAATTAGGGCCTGGGAAAAACATATTTAATGACGTCATACCAAGAAAATCCAGAAGCCTGTGTTGCTTCAAATGTAGCAAAGCAACATCTAACTAACAAGTAGCCGTTTTGGGGTTTCTTCTACTTGACCAGAATTCTAATCTTAGTTTTCACAATATTCTGTCATTTAATTTTTAGGCTGCAGAAAGGCATGGAATAGTGAATGAGAAGAAGAATATGCAAGTTGAATTCTGAATGTCTGAGTTGGAATCCTTACTCTATCATATGTGGGCTGTGTGATCCGACTATATCTCTGCTTCCTCATGGGTAAATTGAGGATAAAAAAGAACCTATTCTATAGAAATAGGAGCAGCAATTACATTAATACTTTTAAGAGGTTCAAAACATTTATGTTTGGTTAAATGTGTTGTGTATAGAAGTAAAATGTGCAAACACACATGCAGTGATTTTTCTGGCATGCTGTGTAATTACGATAAGCTTCTTTGCTAAATATTAGATCCATCCTGAGTCAGGAGAGTTGTTATTTAACTGTGCATGAGGTATACAGTCCTTTCTGACAGATTTACTAATCTATTCTATCTATGCAGTTCTATTTTTGTTACTTGGAATACAATGCAGAAAGAGATTATTTGATTAAAAACGCTCTTCCAAAAAACTTCTTGGGAAACAAACAAACAAACTGAAATTTGGGGCTGGAGCAATAGTAGTATAATGATTAGGTTTTTGCCTTCCATAAGACAACCTGAATTTGATTCCCAACACCCCTATTCCCACCAGAAGTGATCCCTGAGGGAAACTAAGGGAAATCCAGAAATATGAAGGAAACTGGCAGAGATTTATTGGCATAAGATGGAATGAAGGAAGATGATGAAGAATTCTGAGCACAAGAAAGCCCAAATCACCAGAGCTTAACAACTGAATTAAAACAATTCTGCACAAAACTTGGTTCTTCAAACTACAGCTTTAACTATACAGCTGTGTAAGTCCGCTTGCTTGCTTATTTGCTTCCAAGGTGGAAGATATAAAAATGGAATAGACCTTTTGTTCACGGCTGAGAGTTGGCAGGCTTACTTGAACTCTTGGTCCTTGTGAATAAACTCCTTTTCTTCCACCCACCTTGAGCTGCAATTTTCAGTTCTTGAACTTTTCTTAACACGCTAAATCTTCACATTTCTGACTGCAATGAGTAAGATTTTGTGCCAAATGAGTTAAAATTAGTGAAATCATCCCATCACGCTGGCAGTCACTTAAAAAATCCATGTCACCATTTACATATACACTTATCTGAGATAAAAAGGATACATACAAACTTGGGGTGGTATTTTGTTTACTTTGTTGAAAAAGAAATAATTTCATTTGAAATAGAATTCTCTCTGATGTTATACATTGCATGTCTGTAACTCAAGCATGAACAACTTTACCTGTGGGGAAAAAAGAACAACCCTGAATTATGAACACATTTGTAACAAGGGTGTTTAAATAAAAAATATATTTATAAAAATTGTTTCCTTAAATATTTAACACTAAAATCTCAATATTTCTTTATATTTGCTTATTTGTTATGTTATATCCGTAATAATTACTAACAACTTATAATACTAGTTTTATCTTTTCCTGGAAAGATTAAGTGGTTATTTTTAAACTATTATTTTAGGATACACTAAAAATTTGAATATTATATTATATAGCTGCTGCAGTGTTTTTTTTAATTTTTATTTTGATCATATTGGCTTACATATCTTTCACAGTAGTATTTTGGGTACATATTAACATTGAATCAGAGGAATACCCACCACCAAATTTGTCCTCCCCCATCCCCATTCCCTTTCTGCAACCCTTATCCCCACCATCACCCCCTGGGCTGCTAGAGTAGGTGGTCCCCTCTTTGTCTAGCTTACTATTAGTGATCATATATCTGTTTTGTCCTGGTGCCCTCCCTGGTTTCCCCTTCTATTTGAGAGGCAGAGTTAGATAATTCCAGTTATGTGGTTTTGTTTGAAGGAAAGAAAAGCAAATAATAAAAATAAATAATATCAAATGAGCTGAAAATGGGTGGAGTCCTTCTAGAAGCTTTCAACCTCAGTTTGAGAGAGGACATGAAAAAGGTAATTGAAACACCACAACAATAAAGAAAGAAATATCAAATTAAATATCCAGTGAGCATTACAGCAATAAAGACAAATACCACACAATAGTCTCGGTTCTGAAATCAAACCATGCCGGAGCGCAAAAAGAAAGATAAAGATAAAATAAAATAAAATAAAATTGGAGACATCAACTTCAATATCTACACCAAAATAAAGAAGTCAAAAAATCAATCAATAAATATATATGTGGATAAAATGATTATTTTGTACTTTTTCTTTTCTTTTCCCCCCTGCATAGGCACAGTATCTATTGGGGATATTAGAGAGGGAATTCCCTTGGCCTAGGAGATACAGGGTTTCTCCTCCCCTGAATTATATTGTCATGGGATTAACTCTCACCTCGGTGCTTTTCTGGTGTATGGAAGACTTCTGCTTCGTCATGGATGGTAAAATCAGACCTCTGTATCTAGAGATCTTGGTGTCTGTACAGCTCAAGGAATGGAGCTTATGATGAAGTCTTTCTTTGTGGTTCTAGCAGATCTGCTTCTTCAGTGTCGTTTTAATCCATCTTCTGTAGTTGGTGTTCTTGGTCATTATGCTGCTCCTAGGATGGAGCCTGGGATGGAGTCCTTCGTTATGTTTCCGGAAGACCCGTTTAGTTGCGATTGTCTCAGTCAGACCTCTGGAATTAGAGATCTTGTTTGTTGAACAGATTGTAGACCATAAGCTAGGCTAGAGCTTTTTGTTGACGTTGTTGTTGCTGTTGTTGTTGGTCCCGGGATGCATATTGTCCAATCCTGTTTGTAACAACCAGTCATCTGTAGATAGCGATCTTTGCTTTTGCATAGATATCTTCTGATTTACATATCTTCTGATTTTGTCTTATCCTTGGCTGGTGAGGAAGGACAACTTGTTCTTAGATCAAGTTGTTTCCATTTCCTCGTTGTCAGGTTATTAATTTAGAAGTGGCGCATGTTGGTGTCAGAGCAGCATTATGGATGCCCTGGAGGGGATTTGGTTCCTGTAGCCGTTGTGGAGAACTCTGTCGTTTCTATGTCTGGGATCCAGGAGTCAAAGCTGGAAGGTCAGTGCCTAATTCCCTGGGGTCTAAGTTGGTTCCACATGGCATATGTTCAGGGTGGGAGATGCCCCTGTGTTGTAAAAAAGTATGAGTTCTTATCCCTAGTAGATAAGCGCTGCAGCTTTTAAAGTCTTTATATATATATATATATATATATATATATATATAAAATGGGCATGTGCTAATTATTTTATATATTTTTGTTTTGGTGCCACACCTGGCATTGATCAAGGATTACTCCTGACTCTGTATTCAGGAATTATTCCTGGTAGAGCTTGGAAGACCATATGGGGTGTAGGGGGTTGAATCTCTATCAATTGGGTTAAAAGCAAGCTTCCTATTTCTCTGGCCCCTAGGTTTATGACTTTAACTGAATTAGGTTTTTTTTTGTGGGGGGGGGGTCACAATAGGTGGTACTCATGACTTACTCTCTGGCTCAGTGCTCAGGAATCACTCATGGCAGGACTTTGAAGAACCATATAGTTTATAGTTCAAACCCCATATGAAACCCCAGAATCAAGCCTGGGTAAGCTGTTTGTAAAGTAAGTTCCCTCTACTATAGTATCACTCTGGGCCCTCTTTGTTGAAATTCTTATTTCAATTCAGTATCATTCCTTATAATTCCTTATAAGTTCCATTGTCATTTCTTGTGATGTGGACTGTTGATGAAGTCTGTCAGGTTTTTATTTCTGAATATTTTCCTTAATCTTTTGTTTTGGGGCCACACCTGGTGGTGTTCAGGGGAAATGAAAATAGTGAGCTTGAAAATGAGATAAATCATACCTCTAGACAATAACAAAAAATGCAACAGAAACTTAAAATAAGCAAACAGCTGAAAAGAAAACTGGCGTTTGGTTATATTGATCTTTTTGACTTTTGGGGGTAGAATGGGTTCCATTTTGTTAAGTTTTACTCAAGACCTCTAAATTTTCTTATTTCCTTCCTCCTACCAGTTTTGGCTCATTTTGTTGGTTATTTGATGTTGCTTCTACCTAGGGTTGTCCTGGCTCACTTGGAACCCCAATAATTCTCATATTACTCTTGAATTTATCCCAAAGTTTTCTTTCAGCTATTTGATTATTTTAAGGTTCTTTTGTGTTGCCTAAGGTGTTATGCATCTTTTTGTCAAGCTCACTGTTTTTTGTATTCGTTCCACCTATCACTGTTTTCATTTCTGTTTGAAGTTTTCTCATTTTTGCTATTATATCCTCTTGAGTTCTTTTTGGCTGACCATTCCATGCTTTCTTTGATTCCTTGAACATCCTCAACACTTCCTCTCTAAAGTCCTTATCAGAAAGATTATATAGCTGTTTGTTTCAGAGCTACCAACTTCTCTCACTAAGAGTGGCATGGCAGGGTTCTGCATTGCTTTTACATTATGATCTTTGCAGTCTGGATTTATTTATTTTATGTGGTGAAGATAAGTGAGTAGAAGAAATGCATTCTGCTGAGCTAAGATCCCAGTTCCATGGGATCTTCCACGTGGCTCATGTGGTGGAGTGTATGTAGTGTTGGGTGTTGAAAATTCCTTCTTTTCCTTGAACTCTTTTAGCAGAACAGATATGGAGGGCAAAATAGCAATTTTGATCACAAAGGAAACTGATGTTTCTGTCTGCCCAAGTTTCTTGGGCCCATGTGCTTTCCCACAGGGTTTTAAAGAAGATAGTAGTTACTGACTACTTAGTAAAGATTTGCATCACATAAACTCATTGAAGAGCATCCACAAGAACCCAAGGGAGGTTAACCTCAAGTGACTAATAATTATATTGGAAACTATATTTTATTAAGAAGTGTTGGAAAAATTTTTAGTCTCCAATGGGCTCTGGGGTTAGGAAAGGTTTTTTTTTTTTTAACAAGATTTAAATTTTATTGTATAGCCTGAATGAATTGTAGAGCTACAAAAAGAGTTTTTTTTTTTTTATTTCAAGATACAAGTGAGTGGAGCTTTCCCAAATCTTCTGTTTAGTCTGTGAAAGAAGGGCAGAGACTTGAGAATTACATCTAGGTCATCTATTTAAGTCTAATAACATGCCCCTAAATCTAGTTCTGGGATTATCTGAAGAGCCTCTTGCCTTCCTAGAGAACATACTACTAGTATTTTCATTTTCTCTCTTTTCTTTCAATTTTTTTCGGTTTTGGGGTCACACCCAGCAGTGCTCAGGGGTTACTCCTGGCTCTATGCTTAGAAATTATTCCTGCAGGCTCAGGAGACCATATGGCATGCCAGGATTCAAACCACTGTTCTTCTTTATGAAAGGCAAATACCTTACCTCCATGCGATCTTTCCGGCCACTAGTATTTTCATTTTCTATGTGAGTCGGCTTTGACTTGTTCAACAATCATAAGTACAAAAATAATCATCCCATTATGCACTAAATCCATATATGTTTCTCTCAATTGTAATCTAAGAGTTTTACACAACAGAAAAATGAGCACACATTATAACATTTTTGTATCTTAGCTCCAAATTAAAAACTTTATTCTAAATGACATATAAAATCTTTGTGAAGCCAACACACATATATTATGTTATATATACATATATAAACACTGTAATGATTAGGGCTATATTAAACCTGAACATGGTAGGAAAAACTACCTTTTTTAAAATTTTTATAAAAACTTAGAGATGCACTTTTATTCATGATAATGAGCTCTGTAGTGAGAGTCCTTGGCATATAAACACATCATACTGAACCTGTTTCTGTGGATAAGAGTAGGCGTGAACAAATGAAATATGGATAATTTGAAGTATTTTGTCAAGGCATTACCATGTTGGAAACTCTATTTGGAGTCTAGTATGATAAAACACTAAAATGCAAAATTGACAACCAACCAATATCTTTAAGAAATCCCCTGGGCAAGAAAAAGTTAAAGAGTTATTATCAACATAATATAATTAAGACATTGGGACATCTTGATAATAAGCTCTGCAGTGAGAGTCCTTGGTATCCAAACACATCATACTGAACCTGTTTCTGTGGATGAGTATTAGAACATTATTATAGGTCTTATATGGTGAGCAATTGATTAAATTTTTGTCCAGCCTAAATAGCTGTATCCATTGATGCTGACTTCTTTGAAGTATCTATTTTCCCTTTTCTACTGAGTTTAATTTCTTCTCCTTGCACCTACACTGATCAAGATATTAGGCCAATGCATTTTTTTATGTAGATATTCTAAATACCATAGGTAAGTGACATCATTCTGTAGTTATCCTTCTTCATCTAGCTTTCCTCGCTTAACATATTATTTTCTCGATCCATCCATGTTGCTGCAAATTTCATGTTTGTATCATTTCTTACTGCTATGCAGTATTTTATTGTATATATGTACCACATCTTTATGAGCCACTCGTCTGTTGATGGGCATCTAGGTTGATTCCAATCTTAGCTATTGTTTTGAGTACTGCAATGAAAAGTGGTGTGCATACATTCTTTTGAATAAAAGTTTTTCTGACCTGGGGGTAGATACCTGAGAGGGATTGCTAAGTCATACGGTAGCTCAATACTGAGTTTACTGAGAGCCTTCCATGCTGTTTTCCATAGGGGTTGGGTCAAGCAGAATTCACAGCAACAGAAGGGATGTTGGAATTACACCACATCCCCACCCACATAGATTGTTCCCATTATTTTTTTTTATATGTGCCATCCTCACTGATGTAAGGTGATATCTCATTTTTGTCATTTGGATTTATCAAATGCTAAATTATGAAGAATGTTTATTCATGTGTCTGTTGGCCATATGTTGCTCTTTCTCAGAAAAGTGTGAATTCATTTCCTCTCCCCATTTTTGGAATTTTTTTTAGGAACTGTGGAGTTAACACTTGTGAGCACTTTGTTTATTCTATATATCAAGCCTTTATCTGATGTGTTGAATGCATCCAGACAGACTCACTATCAGGTTTAAAGGAAGTATACATAACTTCACAGATAAACAACAGCTCAGAAACTATACAAACTCAAAACCAGTCTTAAAAGAAAAACTAAAAGGTCTATAAGACAAGACAGAGCAATAGACACACCAAACTTTTACACAAAGATAACACTAAATCCCATGACAATTGTCTCTCTCAATGTCAATGGATTAAATGCACCTATTAAGAGACACAGATTGGGAAAATGAAGCAAAAATCTGAATGTAATATTCTGCTGCCTACAAGAAATGCACCTGAATAATCAGAACAAACATAGACTCAAAATCAAAGGTTGGAGGAAAATTATCCAAGCAAATAAATCCTTTAAAATACCTGTAGTGAGCTTTGTGCAGTGGCAGTATTGTAACCAATGAGGTTTACCTGAGGTGTGATTATTGCTAATTGGAAAAAGCTGTAGTGGCCATATTAATATTATATGACACAAACTTTAGACACAGAAAAGTTACAAGGGATAAAGATGGACACTTTGCACTAATCAAAGGATATGTATAACAGGAAATCACACTTCTGAATATATATGCACCCAATGAGGAACTAGCAAAATATTTATTACAAATGTTGACAAATCTGAAAGAATACATCAATGGCAATGCAATAATAGTGGAAGACCTCAACACTTCCCTGTCTCCCCTTGATAGATCAACCAGACTGAAACCTAACAAGAATATACTAGCTCTAAAAAGAGAAATGGAAGAAAGCGGATTAGTACACACACACACACACACACACACACACACACACACATATGTATGTATAGGACACTTCATCCCCAGAAACCTGGATACACATTTTTCTCCAATGCACATGGGTCAGTCTCCAGGATAGATCACATGCTGGCCCATAAAACATAGCTCCTTAAAATCAAGAGGATATAAATTGTACAGACTACCTTGTCAGATCACAAGGCACTAAAATTAGAAGTGAACTGCAAAGAAACACAGAAGAAAAACTTTATCACCTGGAAATTATAACAGCTCACTACTGAACAACCAGTGGGTCAGAGATGAAATAAAAAATCAAAACATTCCTGGGAGCAAATGTCAATGAAGACACAAATCAACAGAATTTATGGGACACAACAAAAGCATTACTAAGAGAAAAAAATTATAGGTCTGCAAGCACACATCAGAAAGGAAGAAATGGCCTACATAAAAAGCTTAATGACACAGCTTATAAAATTACAAAATGATCAACAAAAGGAACCAAAAATAGGTATGCAGAAGGAAATAACAAAGCTTAGAGTAGAAATCAATAAAGTGGAAATTCAAAAAACAATCTGAAAGATCAATGAAAGCAAGAGTTGGTTCTTTGAAAAAAATAAACAAGATTGATAAACCACTAGCAAAAGTCGCAAAGAAATGGAAATAGAAACTTAATAAACAGGAGTTTTATTATGAAAGAGGGTGATCAGAGCCGGAGAGATAGCATGGAGGTAAGACGTTTGCCTTTCATGCAGAAGGTCATTGGTTCGAATGCCGGCATTCCTTATGGTCTCCCAAGCCTGTCAGGAGTGATTTCTGAGCGTGGAGCCAAGAGTAACCATGGGTGTAACCCAAAAACCAAATAAATAAATAAATAAATAAAACAGAGGGTGATCGCTACAGATACTGCAGATATTCAAAGGATAATTAGAGACTAGTTTGAGACTCTTATAATCTTCCACGGTTAATCCAGGATGATCTAGCATATTTAAATTGGCCCACTAAAATGGAAAATTAAATGAAAATTAAAATGGTAATCAAAAGCCTTCCCTAAAACAAAAGCCCTGGTCCAGATGGTTTCACTAATTAATTCTTTCAACCTTTCAAGAGGAACTACCAATCCTTTTCAAGCTCTTTAATAAAGTTGAAAAATCAGGAACACTCCCAAATAGTTTTTATGAAGCTAACATCACCTTGATACCAAAACCAGACAGAGATGTTGCAAAAACAAAACTACAGACTAATATCCCTGATAAACACAGATTCAAAGATCCTCAACAAAATTTTGTCAAATAGGATCAATGCCTCGTCAAGTAGGATTCATACTAGGAATGCAGGATGGTTCAACACCCATAAATCAGTCAACATAGGGCCCGGAGAGATAGCACAGCGGTGTTTGCCTTGCAAGCAGCCGATCCAGGACCTAAGGTGGTTGGTTCGAATCCCGGTGTCCCATATGGTCCCCCGTGCCTGCCAGGAGCTATTTCTGAACAAATAGCTAGGAGTAACCCTTGAGCGCCACCGGGTGTGGCCCCCCCAAAAAACAAACAAAAAATCAATCAACATAATACACCATATCAACAAAATGAAAAATTAAAACCATATGATCATATCAATAGATGCAGAGAAAGCATTTGCTATGTTCCAGCACACATTCTTTTTTTATTGTAAGAATTTATTTAAGAGAGAAAATTGATTAACATAATGAGGTAAGCTAACATAACATAATATAGTAATATAAGATAACATATAATATAATTGATATAATAATAATACATGTAAGTCAAAGAAAGTTTCTGATTAAAAACATATTTTTTCCATAATGGCTTACATATCTTTCACAGTAGTGTTTTAGGTACATATTAACATTGAATCAGGGGAATACCCATCACCAACTATGTCCTCCCCCCATTAAAGTTCCCTTTCTACAACCCACATACCCCACCATCAACCCCCGGGCTGCTAGATTAGCTGGACCTCTCTTTGTCTGGCTTACTACTAGTGATCTCATATCTGCTTGGTCCTGGAACCCTCGTTTACCCTTCTATTTAAGAGGCAGAGCTAGAAAAATTGAGGTATGTGGTTTTGTTTGAAGAAAAGCAATAGAATGGGGTACAAAATAAGAAGAAAAAAAAAAGAAGTCAAAAGTCAAATACGCTGAAAATGGGCTGAGTCAAGGCTTCCAACCTCAGTTTGAGAGAGGATGTGAAAAAGGTAATTGAAATACCACAACAATACAGAAAAAATTATCGAATTAAATAACCAGTGAGCACTACAGCAATAAAGATAGGCACCACACTCATGCTTGAATGCAAAAAGAAAGAGAAAGACAAGACAAAATAAAATAAAATAATATTGGAGACATCAACCGTAATCTCCACACCAAAATAAAGACGTCAAAAAAATCGATCAATCAATAAATAAACATGTGGAAAAATGATTGTTTTGTGCTTTTTCCCCCCTCCTTTTCTTCATCCCCCTGCATAGGCACAGTAACTATTGGGGTTATTGTAGAGGGAATTCCCTTGACCTAGGAGATACAGGGTTTCTCCACCCCTGAAGTATACTGTCATGGGATTAACTCTAGACTCCTTGCATGATCATTTACTCTCCCCTTGCTGCTTTTGTGGTGTGCGGAAGACTTCTGCTTTGTCTTGGATGGTAAAATCAAACCTCTTTTTCTAGAGATCTTTGTGGCTGTGCAGCTCAGGGAATGGAGTTTATGAAGTCTTTCTTCGTGGTTCTAGCAGGTATGTTTCTTCAGTGTCGTTTTAATCCATCTTCTGTAGTTGGTGTTCTTGGTCGTTATGTTGCTCCTAGACTGGAGCTGAGGATAAAGTCTTTCGTTATGTTTCTGGAAGACCCATTCAGTTGCGGTTGTCTCAGTCAACCTTTTGGAATTGGAGCTCTTGTTTGTTGAACAGCTCGTATTCCAAAAGCTAGGCTAGAGCTTTTTGTCCAGCACACATTCTTAAAATACCCTAAAAACTCTACCAAAAAGCTTCTAGAAACAACAGATTCAAATAGTAAAGTGGCAGGCTACAAAATTAACATGTAAAAATTAATGACCTTCTTATACACTAACAATGATAGAGAAGAAATTTACATTAAAAACAATCCCATTCACATTAGCGTCCCACAAACTCAAATATCTTAGAGTCAATATAACTAAAGATGTAAAGGACTTATACAAAGAAAACTACAAAACCCTCCTTCAAGATATAATAGAGGACACAAAGAAATAGTCACGTACCCTTCTCCTGAATTGGGAATATTAACATCATTAAAATATCAATACTCCCCAAAGCATTGTACAGATTTAATGCAACCCCTCTAAGGATACTCATGAGATTCTTCAAAGAAGTGAATTAAACACTCCTGAAATTCATTTGGAACAATAAACACTTGTAAATCATGCAGTGGTCATCAAGCTTTTTAAACAGGGGCCAGTTCACTGTCCCTCAGACTGTTGGAGGTCCGAACTATAGTAAAAAGAAAAACTATGAACAAATTTCTATGCACACTGCATATATCTTATTTTGAAGTGAAGAAACAAAACAATAACATATACAATATGTGGCCCACAAACTGTAGTTTGAGGACCACTGACAGAGCAACCCTTGGAAAAAGAATATATTATGCTGAGTGAAATAAGTCAGAGAGAGAGAGAGATGCAGAATGGTCTCACTCATCTATGGGTTTTAAGAAAAATGAAAGACATTCTTGCAATAATAACTTTTAGACACAAAAGAGAAAAGAGCTGGAAGTTACAACTCACCTCATGTAGCTCACCACAAACAGGGATGAGTTTAGTTAGAGAAATAACTATGTTTTGAACTATCTTAATAAAGAGAATGTACGAGGGAAATAGAAAGCCTGTCAGAGTACAGGCAGGGGTTGGGTGGGAAGGGGGAAGATTTGGGACATTGGTGATGGGAACATTGCACTGGTGATGGGTGATGTTCTTTACATGACTGAAACCGAAACACAATCATATATGTAATAAAGTTGTTTAAATAAAAAATTTAAAAAAGAGAAAAAAAGAAAGACGTGGTTTGATGAGAATTCCAATAAAAATTATAGTCTATATCACTTTGGAAGGAGTGTTGCAGGAGTCACATTATCTTATAAAATGCTGATAGGGGGAGGACAGTACACAGAAGTAAATAGGCAGGCAAGACTACCTTGTACTGTTTAAAAGCTTGTCAGGTAATTTGCATTGATAGCTTGGGAAAATATTGACTCAGATACTGAGTTCAAGGGTAGCTATATAAAGATTATTCAGGGGGCTACAGAGCCATATGCAGAATTTGTGGGTAAATTGACAGACAATTAAAAGACAGTTGGAAATACAGAAATTTAAAAAGTTTTGATAAAAACCTTAGTCTTTGACAATGCCAATGAATAATATCAGGCTATCTTACACCCAATTAGGAATAAAGATGTCATGGTTTTCTACTTGCCTGTAGAAAAGCTGGGAATTACAATTACCCCCCTCTATCCTTCACCATTGTAACTCTAACAACATATGCGGTTTAGGCAAACTCTAGGAAATTGGAACAACGGCTTTCATCCAAAGAGACCACCTAACCTTGCCCGAAGAGTGGCAAGGATTTCATTGGGCAACTGACTGCTGTTCAGTACCTAATGGTCTCCCCAGAAACCGGAAGGGGTCCAAAGACTATCTTGCAAGGTTGGGTCATATTCTTTAGTGTGGCAATGTGGTGCATATATGAAAATAATGCAGGTCACAACCTCTTTTTGTACCAACTCAAGACCTCACCGATTCAGGACCAAGAATTAATCAACCTGTCTTGGGAATCTGGGTTGAGGGTCAGTCCTGCAACTTCAGGAAGCTGCGGTTTAGATATTCCCTGCTGGAGGACTTGACCCTCATTCAGTTCAATGCTCTTATAAGATTAAATCTTCCATAACAGGATTACTCCCTCAAAGGTATGTGGGGATGACTTTAGGAAGAAGCAGTTTAACAGTCAAATAAATAGTAATTCACTGAGGGATTATAGATTCTGACCATTTTTAGTGAAATATAGTTCTTGTTGCAGTACCCACAGTCTTCACATTTATAAAAGGTGAAAATATAGCTCAACTTTTATTAATTTCTTAGGTTATGCCTGGAAAATCAGAACACATCAAGGAAGGCGGCATCAGAAGTACTAAGCCAGAGGCTTCTGCATTGATAGCTTTCACTGCTAAGCTTAAAGAGGAAATCCAATGTTAACTCTTGAAATCCAGAGCAGAAAATTGAAGGTATATTTGATTCAGGGTCAGAAGTCTCTGTGGTTTCTTTAAGAGATTGGTCCTGAAATTGGGCTCTACAAGATAGACCAAACAGGCGTATGAACATTGAGTAGAAATAAAAAATGATCAAACTTAAATACCAAATCCAAAGCCAACTACAGTAGAATTGATACCCAATCTACAACAAGCTAGACACAGAAGGGACCACTTATACTAGCAGCCCGGGGGGGGGGGAGGAGGGACGATATGGGATGCATGAAGTAACAGGGTGGAAGATGAATAACATTAGTTGTGGGAATACCCCTTATTCAATGTCACTATGTACCTAAAATTCTACTGTGAATGATTTGTAACCACTTTGGTCAAAATAAAAAAATATAAAGAAAAAAAGATATTCAGTACAGTTTGGAATGAATAGGAGGGGTCTTAGCTTCAAATTTTATTCACCAGAGTGGTAGGTATTTGAAGTGCATAGGACTGGAAAATTGACAGGTGATTTTCATGCCTTATATAGCTCTGGTTTCTTTGAACCTATGGGCACGTGATTTACATAAACAATGGGAAGCAGATTATCACATCCCTAGAAAAAACACCTCCCTGTAGGTTAATTCAAAGGTTTCACCTTTTGAATTGGGGCCACTGGAAATTGGAAAATGGAAATTCTGGATTCTCAGTGACCATTCCACAGCACAAAATTAGAGGTCCTTAGAAGCTTAGTCAATGAACAGTTGGAGCTTAGTCTCTTTAACTGTAACATCTTAATTTAGTCTCTTTAATCTATTCCTGTCTCATGTCTTAGTATGATAGGCTGCAAGGTGGATAAAATCACACAGAGCACACAATAAAATATATTTCTAAGGGCGAATATATAAAGAGGTAGGGAAGACTAGTAGGAGGGAAGTAGAAAAGGTAAAAAGAGAGAGGGGAAATAAAAAACCAGTAACAGAAAAAGAGAGAGTGTTGTTAAAGAGAGAAATATCTAAGGTCATTGAATAAATCCCAGACAAATTCCTTAGTAAATCTAATACAGCTCATATGATTTTAAAAACTGTTTCTTCTATCACCTTAGCATTCACTACATCAAGGTTTTGAGAAAAAATGTGTTTGGTCTTAACACATTATTTAAAGAACATTTCAATGGGAAACATTTATTTTTTGGGGGGCACACCCGATAATTCTCAGGGGTTACTCCTGGCTATGTGTGGTCCATCTAAGGCTAGAGCAGGCAAGGCAGACGACTTACCGCTGGCATTATAAACTTAATAAATATCTGTTTTGATAAGTTTTGGTGTCTAATGTTTTATTGTTTAGTGATCAGATCTACTCTGGAGTAGAGTCTGGAATGATTCATTTGGAGTGGCTGGATTCCAAGGACCCATGGTCAAAATTCAAGTAGCATGAGATGTTATGGGAAAATTGGTAATTCCTCACTAATTTTTGGTGTAATTTTATTCCTTCAATTATGATTCTAAGTAACAAACCATAATAGCTCTAATCCAGAATTCATTGCTTTTGCTACCTCAGATTTTTATACTCTATTATATCAGTAGCCTCATCATTAAAACTTAATACTATTATTAATTCAGTCACAAACATTTGTTTTTGACACGTTTTTTATTTTATATTTTGGTTTTTGTTCTTTGGGCCGCACTCAGCAGCGCTCAGGAGTTACTCCTGGCTCTTCACTCAGAAGTTGATCCTGGCAGGCTCAAGGGACCACATGGAATGCTGGGAATAGAACTGGGGTCTGTCCAGGGTTGGCCACATGCAAGGCAAATGCCCTACCACTGTGCTATTACTTCGGCCCCACATTTGTATTTTTTTTGTTTGTTTTTTAGTTCTTGGGCCACACCCAGTGATGTTCAGGGGTTACTCCTGACTCTGTGCTTAGATATTGCTCCTGGATATTATGCAGCTGTCAGGAGAGATGAAGTCATGAAATTTTCCTATACATGGATGTACATGGAATCTATTATGCTGAGTGAAATAAGTCAGAGGGAGAGAGATAGATGCAGAATAGTCTCACTCATCTATGGGTTTTAAGAAAAATAAGTCATTTTTGCAACAATCCTCAGAGACAATGAGAGGAGGGCTGGAACTTCCAGCTCACTCCATGAAGCTCACCACAAAGAGTGGTGAGTGCGGTTATAAAAATAACTACACAGAGAACTACCATAATCATGTGAGTGAATGAGGGAACTGGAAAGCCTGTCTGGAGTACAGGTGGGGGTGGGGTGGGATGGAGGGAGATTTGGGATATTGGTGGTGGGAATGTTGCACTGGTGAAAGGGGGTGTTCTTTATATGACTGAAACCTAATCACAATCATATTTGTAATGAAGATGTTTAAATAAAGATATTATTAAAAAAAGAAATCGCTCCTGGATTGGGGGGCTATACAGGATGCCAAGGGATCAAACCGTGGTTTCTCCTAGGTTAGCCATGTGCAAGCCAAATGCCCTACCACTTGCACCACCACTCTGACTCCACACAGTTGTCATTTTTATTCATCGAAGAATAAAAGAAGCCAGTCAATGCCCAGGACAAATGATCTGACTTTATTGCATATAATTTTCCTCATTATTATGCTAGCAGGAAAATAATGTTACTTACAAGCATAGCACACAAGATGGCAGCACATCATAATTCAATTTCACCAAAACACATTTGTATTCTAAAAACAAAACAACTCACTCTCACAAAGAGAGACCTTTTTGTTTAGCAGAAGATAATGCGGTTTGATTTGCATAAATACAGTCTCTGTTTGCAAAGGGTGAATAAAGTGTAAAATGCTCTTCATCAAGTACCGTTTCTAATCGTTCATTCTATTATTTTATTGTTATTTTGTTTAAACCATTGTGATATATAAAGCCCTTCATATTTGGGTTTCAGACACAATGAATCAGGGCCAATCCCACCGCCAGTGTCCTCCTCCCTCCACAATGTTCTTCAAACGCATCCCAAATCACCCCTCTCTGTCCCCCCAGCCTGCAGGTTTAACAGGTCCATTTTAAAGTTAGATTGTTAAAGTTTGGTTCTCTTGATTCCATTGTTGTTGCCTTTAGCTTGGATATTTAGTTCTGAACTTTTTCACATTACCAATCCATCTGAAACTGCTTGGCCTCTGCACTCATTCTTTCAGAAATGTATTTCTCTTCTTTTACTCAGTTTCTTTTCTTCTCACTATACTCAGGCAACTATCCTTTAGACTATTGCATTTCTTCATGCATTAATTCTAAATAACATATAAAAGTGATATAATTCTGTATTTATCCTTCATCTTCAGGCTTACTTCATTTAACATAACATCTTCCAGTTCCTTCCATGTTGCTGCAAATTACTTGGTTGTATGATTCCTTAAAGCTATGTAGCATTCCACTGTATAGATGTACCACATCTTCATGATCCACTCATCTGTTGTTAGACATCGATGTTGAGAAGAACTATAAAAGACCTAAGATAGCCAAATCCATATTGAAAAACAAGAAACTGGGAGGCAATTCATTATCTATTTTAAAGCTCTTCTACAAAGTCATAGTGATCCAAACAGCATGGTATTGGAACAAAGGAAGATTTTCAGACCAGATCAGAATAGAATATCCAGAGACAAACTCCCAAGTCAATTAACCTTTGACAAAGGAGCAAGAACTTGAAATGGAGCACACACTGTATCTTTATTAAATGGTGTTGGAAAAATTGGACAACTACGTGTAAGAAATCACAAATGATCCATATCTCATACCTTTTACAAAAATCAATTCAAAGTGGATTAAAAACTTTGAGATTAGACCTGAATCCATAAAATTGAGTAAAACAAAGGCAGAAAATTACAAGACTTAGACCTCAAAGAAGTCTTTGATAATAGGATGCCAATGGCAAGAGCTTTAGCATCAAACCTGAAAAAATGGGGCTTAAGAACAAAAGAAACATGGGATAAAATTAGAAGGCAGTTATCTGAATTGGAGAAAAAAATTTCTATCTAGTATATACTGCCACGGCATGCAGCATAGGCACCTCCATTCTAGGGGAAGCACACCTCTAGATGTATCTATTATTATATTCCTGGAGCAGTGAGCTGATATTTCCCCAAGAAATATTATAGCCAGCAGGCCTATTGGTGGATGTTAATTATACCCACTAAGTGGATTACTGGCAGTATTTCTGAAATTCATGACATGATAGTGACATTACAATTTCTTATTATTTGGCACATTCTCTCTCTTGTAAAAATTGCAGGCTGAAATAGGGCCTCTAACAAATTCCTTTTCCCAGAGAAATTTCTGCACCAAATAAGACAGGCTTGGTTTCTTTCTGTTAGCCTATTTACTTCTAAAGGCCAAGTCAAACCATAGCATCTTCAAGATAATGCCTTCTCTCCTTGTCTTTGAGCACCTCAGCAGGATGACTTTGTCTCAGGGACTTTCCTTGTCACTTTGAATGCAACAAACAAGTTTGGCCAGTGTAGAATTAGGCTATTGAATTTACTAGGTATAATTCTGTACCACCTCTTTCTATAACCAGACCATAGAAAGTTGGTCTTAGCCCCTAGCTAGACAACTATTCCCTCAGGTTAAGGATATTTGTTATTAGGAAGGAAACCAGAATTCCTGCTATTCCTTAATTTACATCAATAATGACACCTAGGGCCAGGAACTACTTTGATGTAAGAAATTAGCCTTTCTTTTATCCTCTGGCTCCTAACTGAACTCTATTTTATTTTAAGATTACAAACCACTAAAGCCATGTGCATTTGTTTTAAAAATCAAACAATGTACATTGATAGTTCCTGTACTTTGAAAGAAACAAATGTGGGAATTCCTTTCATGATATGACTGTTCCTTTACCCTTTACTCCCAGCCTGGAGACTTACCAATTAGACTAGTACTAGGCATGCAGGGAAAGTGAGTATAAGCTAAATGCTGGATAATTCCCCCAATAAGTCTCTGATATTATTTGCTTCCAGCTGTTTGAATAGTGATGCTTATATTTAACCACTGAGTTTTGGGCAAATGTTTTATTTTATTTATTTATTAATTTTTTGGTTTTTGGGCCACACCTGGTAATGATCAGGGGTTACTCCTGGCTATGCGCTTAGAAATCACTCCTGACTTGGGGCACCATATGGGATGCTGGGAAATTGAGCCACAGTCCATTCTAGTTTAAACTTTACACATTAATTTAAAACAACACTCCATCATGGACTGATCCTTCTGACCTTCATCTCTATTATCTTCAGACAATTATTATTATTACCATAGTATCATTATTTATATCCCATAAATGACTGCAATCATTGTGTGTCTATCCATTTCCCTTGGTCTCCTCTCATTCAGCCTAAAATTCTAGGGATCCTATTCTTAAATAGTAAAAGTTTGTGATATAATGGTAGTTGGGCTTGGAAATATTCCTTGTATATCCCCACTGTAATGACAGTTGAATGTGGACATGTCTCTGTTATGCCAGATATAAAAAGAAAAACATGGACTATTGAAAGAGGGCTCAGGATAGTCACCAGAGCAGCACCTGTTGATTTGCTCTGGCGGCAGTGGAATGGGAGAAGACAGAGATAAATAAAGTATCATCGAGATGCTGCTTGTCTTGTATTTATCCCTTTATCTCTCTCTAGTGAACCTGTGACTATAACCCCTTCCCCACACCCTCTCCACCACCACCCAGTTTTCAGCAGCGGGCCTCAGGCTCCAGGAGAAATGAAAAAAAAAAATGGATACTTGGTTTCTATCACTCTCTCTGCACTACAAATTGGCATTCCTGGGTGGGCACTTGGCCTCACCTGGCAGTTGGGCCCCATGGGCTCCTAAAAGTCTTGCAGCACCTGACCCTGGAAGCCTTGGGACACTGAAGCTTGCAGCCTTGCAGCTGAGCAGCAGTCGAGCAGCAGGTAGACTTGCAGCTTATTGCAGTAACCTGTAGAAGCCTGGCAATCTTGTAGATAACCACAATAATTCGGTTGTGGAAAACTGGTGATTCTACAAGAACTGCAATGGTAGATTTTACTTTTTATCAATTCTTGAAATAATTTTCTGGGTCTAGTATGCAGATCATCTGATTAAAATATTCTATAAACTAAAACAAAGACATCGAGGGCCAGAGTAATAGCACAGAAATAAGATGCTTTCTGTGAACTCAGTTCATCTGGTATGATTCCTGGTACCGATTCTGATCCCCCTAAACTGCAAAGAGTGTTTCGTGAGGACGTAGTCAGGAGTAAATTCTTGACACTACAAGGTATGCACAAACCCAAAACAAAAGAAGGTACCAAATCTACAGAGGGCTTATTCTCATGAGCAGTCAGTAAAATTGCTAAAGATGCAAGAGGAGAATGAATGGAGGCTACATTACTGTTATTGGAGGGTTATAATTCTATGTGACATTTGAAATTCCACAATAAATTAGAGTCAGAGTTCTGTCCCAAAACTTTGCTCACCTGTCTCTCTTGCCAAATCATTTGCTGTTAGATTTATGCAAAATATAGCTGAGGATACATCAAGATAAATAACCCTAGTTATTGCAAAAATAACCATAGTTATTGCAAAATAGGGGTGGGGGAGATTGGGAGAGAAAGAAGGAGAATAGGTTCAAGAGAAAACATGGACTTCTCCAAAATGAAAGATAACCCCCAAATCAGCATTTGTTACCAATTAATGACTCATTTTAAAATGCCATAGTGATAAAAGCACATACTTCTTATCTTTTCTGTCTTTGTCTACTCTAAAATTGTGTCCAGCATTAACTCTTCAATATAGCAAATTCACTTTCAAACAGATGATTTCAAACTGTTCTTTTGTTATTGAAACTGCCAATTATTTTGTCCGTGTGTACTTGAGGTTTGGATGAGAACAAAACTTGAATGAATTCAATAAATAGAGGTCTGCATTTATTGAAAATAGAAAGCAAGGAAATAAATCTATATGGAACATATTTCAATGCTGTCGTATAAACAGTTTTTTAAAAACCAGTAAGTGGTTTATGAATGTAAACAGCATCCCCAAACAAACAGACCAGTTTTTTAATAGCATGCTTGGTGGCATTCTCAGTTTGTAATGTTCAGTGCCAAACTTTTAAAGCATTATGCTCATTTTCAAGGAAACTGTTACATTAAAAATTAAATAAAGATCTCAGAGACTTAATAGTAACTATATTCAACTTAAAAAGTTAAGATATACATATATAGTTCCTACTATTTTATATCTTGTCTTAAAATATTGCCTAAATACTGATTTAAAATAATATTCAGGGGCACCTGATTGTACAACAGGTAGTACACTTGCCTTGCATGCAGCAAACCTGGCTTCAATTTTCAGTGCTACTGATGGTCCACTGAGCATTGCCAGGTGCAATCTGAGCAAAGGATCAGGAATAATCTTTAAGTACCACTGGGTGTACCCACCTTCTCCTCAATTAAAATTATATTTATGAACAAAGTTTCATACTTACTTATTGTTTAATCAATAGCAGATACTGTCAAGTTGAAATGAAAATTCTAGTTTTTCCCTTTTCATTGGTTTTTTCTAAGCCTTCATTTTTATTTTTGTAAAACAGCGTTTTCATCTTGTCCATGACATAACAGGGAGCTTTGTTGAGGCAACATATAATAATCAAGGGCCAAAGAGATAGAAGAGTGGTAGGGCATTTGTCTTGCACGCAGCCAACCCAAGAGGGTCCCAGTTTGATTCCTGCATACCATATGGTCCCCAAGGCCTGCCAGGAGAGATTTCTGAGTGCAGATCCAGGAGTAACCCCTGAGCGCCACTAGGTGTGGCCCCAAAATTAACAAATAAATAAATTAATTAAAAAATTATTACACTCAGAGTGTGGCCAATTCTGCTCTTGCTCTATGTTCTACCATTTTAGTCATTTGCTTATGGTCAACAAACACATGCACACCATTGTTATAAAAAACCAGGGTGCATGACAAATAAAAGAGGGTGTCCAAATGGATTAGGGACCTTTAAAATCAAGGGTTCTAATAAAAATTTCTGTATAGATAATATCTATAGATGATGGATATATCTAATATACCAATTAGATAACATCTGTTAGAACTCTCTAGCACAGGGCCTCTTCTGGGGACTCTTGTTCCCTCAGCAACATTGTCCTTCCATTTCGCAAGTGTAAACTGAAGTCTCCTTCAAGAGATTGTTCTCACATTGAACAGCAGACATTTATCCCTTTTTTCTATTTTTGAAACTTGAGAGAATTTTTTTCTCCTTATTAACAAGTTTTTGCCTCTGTTGGAAGAACCAAGAGTTTTCAATTGTTGTTGTCATCACTTTTTCATATCTTTATTTAAAAACCATGATTACGAATATGATTGTAATTGAGTATCAGTCATGGAAAATACCACCCCCTTCACCAGTGAAACATTCCTGTCACTAATGTCCCAAATATCCCTCTTCCACACCCCACCCCTGCTTGTACTCTACACAGGCTTTCTACTTCCCTATTCATTCACATTGTTAGGATAATTCTCAATGTAGTTATTTCTCCAATAGCACTCATCACTCTTTGTGGTGAGCTTCATGTTGTGAGCTGGACCTTCCAGCCCTCCTCTCTTTTGTCTCTGAGAATTATTGCAAAAATGTCTTTTATTTTTCTTAAAACATACAGATGAGTGAGACTATTTGTTTATCTCTCTCCCTCTGACTTATTTCACTCAGCATAATAGATTCCATGTATAGGAAAATTTTATGACTTCATCTCTCCTGTTGGCTGCATAATATTTCATTGTGTATATGTACCACAATTTCTAGCCATTAATTTGTTGAAGGGCATCTTCATTTCTTCCATATTCTGGCTATTGCAAATATGCTCCAGTGAATAGAGGTGTAAGGAAGGGATTTTTGTATGGTATTTTTGTGTTCATAGGGTATCTCCCTAGGAGTGGTACAGCTGGAGCTCAATTTCCAGTTTCTGGAGGAATCTTCATATCGCTTTCCATAAAGGTTGGACTAGACAGCATTCCCACTAGCAGTGAAAAAAGAGTTCCTTTCTCTCCACATCCCCACGAGCACTGCTTGTTCTCATTCTTTGTGATGTGTGCCAGTCTCTGTGGTGTGAGATGGTACCTCATAGTTGTTTTGATTGGAATCTCCCTGATGATTAGTGATGAGGAGCATTTTTTCATGTGCCTTTTTGGCCATTTGTATTTCTTTTTTTATCAAAGTGTCTGTTCATTTCTTCTCCCCATTTTTTGATGGGATTAGACGTTTCTTTCTTGTAAAGTTCTGTCAGTGCCTTATATATTATGGATATTAGCCCCTTATCTGATGGGTATTGGGTGAATAGTTTCTCCCACTCAGTGGGTGGCTCTTGTATCCTGGGCACTATTTCCCTTGAGGTGTAGAAGCTTTCAGTTTATTATAGTCCCATCTGTTTATCTCTGCTTTTGCTTGTTTGGAGAGTGCTGTTTCCTCCTTAAAGATGCCTTTAGTCTCAATGTCACGGAGTGTTATACTTACTGTTGTTCTATATACCTTATGGTTTCAGATCTGATATCAAGGTCTTTAATCCATTAGAATTTTGCCTTCATACATGGTGTTAGCTGGGGGTTTGAGTTCTCTTTTTTGCAAGTGGCTAACCAGTTGTTCTAATACCACTTGTTGAAGAAGCTTTCCTTGCTCCAATTAGGATTTCTTGCTCATTTATCAAAAACTAGGTGATTGTATGTCTGGGGAATATTCTCTGAGTACTCAAGCCTATTCCACTGACCTGAGGGTCTGTCTTATTCCAATACCATGCTGTTTTGATAACTATTGCTTTGCAATACAGTTTAAAATTGAGGAAAGTAATGCCTTCTATATTCCTTTTCATAAGGATTACTTTAGCTATGCGAGGGTGTTTATATTTCCAAATTAATTTCAGAATTGTTTTATCTACTTCTTTGAAGAATGTCATTTTATTTTAAAGGGACTACATTAAATCTGTACAATACTTTGGGGAGTATTGCATTTTAATAATGTTGATCCTTCCAATCCATGAGCAGGGTATGTGTTTCCATTTCAGCATGTCCTCTCATTTCTTGGAGCAGGGTTTTATAGTTTTCTTTGTATAGGTACTTGATGTCATTAGTCAGGTTGACTACAAGATATTTGAGTTTGTGTGGTACTAATGTGGATGGGGTTGTTTTCTTAATGTCCATTTCTTCCCTATCATTATTGATGTATAAAAAGGCCATTGATTTTGTGTGTGTGTGAATGTGTGTTACTTTTGTAGCCTGCCACATTGCTATATGAATCTATTGTTTCTAGAAGCTTTTTGGTAGAGTCTTTAGAGTTTTTTGGTAGAGTATTATGTCATTTGCAAACAGTGAGAGCTTGACTTCTTCCTTTTCTATCTGATTCCCTTGATATCTTTTTCTTGCCTAATCGCTATAGCAAGTACTTCTAGTATCATGTTGAATAGGAGTGGTGAGAGAGAACAGTCTTGTCTTGTAGCAGAATTTAGAGAAAAGGCTTTTAGTTTTCTCCATTGAAGATAATATTTGCCATTGGCTTGTGGTAGATGGCCTTAACTATTTTGAGCAAGGTTCCTTTCATTCCCATCCTGCTGATAGTTTTTATCAAGAATGGGCATTGGACCTTATCAAATGCTTTCTCTGTGTCTATTGATATGACCAAGTGATTTTTATTTTTCTTACTGTTTATGTTGTGTATGATGTTGATAGATTTGCAGTTGTTAAATCACCCTTGCATTCCTGAGATAAAACCTACTTCATCATAGTGAATAATCTTAATGAGGCATTGGATCCTATTTGCCAGGATTTTATTGAGGATCTTTGCATCTGTGTTCATCAAGGATATTGGTCTATAATTTTCTTTTTTGGCAGCATCTCTATCTGCTTTTGGTATCAAGGTGATATTGACTTCAGAAAAGCTATTTGGAAGTGCTTTCTTTCTTTTTTTTCAATTTTATGAAAGAGCCTGGTCAGGATTGGTAGTAGTGCCTCTTGAAAGGTTTGAAAGAATTAATTCGTGAATCAATCCAGGTCTGGGCTTTTGTTTTGGGGCAGACTTTTGATTACGGTCTTAATTTCCTCAAGAGTGATGAGGGTGTTTAGATATGCTACACCTTTTTTATTCAAACATGGAAAGTTATAGGAGCCCAAGAATTTATCCATTTCTTCCAGGTTCTCATATTTAGTGGCATAGAGTTTCTCAAAGTTGTCTCTGAATACCCTTTGAATCTCTGCAGTATCCATAGTGATCTCCCCCTTTTCATTTCTGATATGGGTTATCAAGTTTCTCTCCCTCTCTTTCTTTGTGAGTTTTGCCAATGGTCTAGTAATCTTGTTTATTTTTTCAAAGAACCAACTTCTGCTTTTGGATTGTTTTCTGGGTTTCCACTTTATTGATTTCTGCTCTGAGCTTTGTTATTTCTTTCTGTCTCCCTATTTTTGCTTTCTTTTATTGATCATTTTCTAATTCTATAAGCTGCATCATTAATCTATTCATGTATGCCCCCTTTTCCTTCCTGATATGTGCTTGCAAAGCTATCAATTTTCCTCTGAATACTGCTTTTGCTATGTCCCATAGGTTCTGATAGTTTGTGTGTGTGTTTCATTTGTTTCCAGGAAAGTTTTTATTTCTTCTTTTATTTCATCTCAGTCCCACTGGTTGTTCAGTAGTAGGATGTTTAGTTTCCAGGTGTTAAAATTCTTCTGATTTTTTTTGTGGTTCACATCTAATTCCAGTGCCTTGTGGTCAGTGAAGGTAGTTTGTACAATATCTATCCTTTTGATTTTATGCAGGTATGTTTTATTTGCCAGTATGTGGTCTATCCTGGAGAATGATTGGAGAAGAGTGTTTAGCCATGTTTCTGGGGATGGAGTGTCATATATATATCTACTAGGCCTCTTTCTTCCATTTCTCTTTTTAGGTCTAGTATATTTTTGTTGGGTTACAGTCTGGTTGACCTATCAAGTATTGACAGGGTCGTGTTGAGGTCTCCTACAATTATTGTGTTATTAATGATATCCTTTTTCAGATTTGTCAACAGTTGTATTAAATACTTTGCTGGTCCCTCACTAGGTGCATATATGTTTAGGAGAGTGATTTCTTACTGCTGTACATATCCCTTGATTAGTACAAAATGATCATCTTTGTTCCTTACAACTTTTCTGAGTATAAAGTTTGTGTCATCTGATATTAGTATGGCCACTCTAGCTTTATGAAGAGTGTTGTTTGCTTGGATGATTTTCCTCCAGCCTTTTATTTTGAGCCTGTTTATGCTGACTATTTAGGTGTGTTTCTTGTAGGAAGAAGAAGTTTGGATTTAGTTTTTTGATCCTTTTAGCCCAGGGGTCTCAAACTCGCAGCCCGCGGGTTGTTTGCGGCCCTCCATACAACATTTTGTGGCCCACGGCCAGTCTTCAAATATCGCAGTATTCACGATTATTCACTTATAGAATAGTCGCAATAAAAATCGCATTAGTAAGAAAAAATCGCATTAAACATACGCATACCCTAAGCAGTTTCGTTGGGGTATGCAAATGTTAAATGTGATTTTTTTTTTACTAATGCGATTTTTTATTGCGAATATTCAGTAAGCGAAATCCCTTATGCGGCCCTGCCTCACCCTGACTTTGCCTTTTGCAGCCCCCAGGTAAATTGAACTTGAGACACCTGATTTAGCCACTATGTGTCTCTTATTTGGTGCATTTAGTCCACTGACATTGAGAGAGATTATTTTCATGGGATTCAGTGCCATCTTTGTATAAAAGTTTGGTAAGTCATGTCTTAAAGTAGACCTTTCAGTTTTTCTTTTCAGGCTGGTTTTGAGTCTGTAAAGTTTCTTATCTGTTATTTATCTATGTTATTTATCTATGTATACTTCTTTCAAACCTGAAAGTGAGTTTTGCTGGGTGCACTATTCTAGGTGAAACATTTATTTTATTGAGTTTGTCAATATGTCCCACCACTGCCTTCTGGCCTTGAGTGTTTCTTGTGAGAGGTCTGCTGTAAATCTCAAGGTTACTCCCTTGACTTAATTTCCCTTTTTGATCTTGTTGCTTTCAGTATTCTGTCTCTAACAGTGCGATTCATTGTGGTGACTAGGATGTGTCTTGGGATGTTTTTCCTGGGGTCTCTTTTAGCTGATAATCTTTGGGCATGCAAAATTTGGTCACATGTATTCTTAGGCTTTGGTAGTTTCTCTGTGATGATGTTCTTGACTGTCGATTCTCCTGGAGATATTCTTTCTTGGTCTCAGGGACTTCAATGATTCTTAAGTTGTTTCTGTTGAGCTTGTTACAGACTTCTATTTTCATTCATTCACATTCTTTGATAAATTTTTTATTGTCTGATAATTTTCCTTAAGGATTTTCTCCAATCTCTCCTGCTGTACGAAGTTGTTATGCATCTCATCTCCCAGCTCACATATTCTATCCTTAGCTGCTATTACCTCATTGTAGAGGTTTTCTATTGAGTTTTTCAATTCATCTACTGAGTTTTTCAGACCTGTTATTTCAGTTTGGAGTTTTATGATTTCTATTTTCATATTCTCTTGATACTTATTAGTGTTCTGTTCAACTCGATCTATGTTTTCTTTGAGTTCTATGAACATCCTCCATATTTCTTCTCTAAATTCCATATCTGAGAGACTAACTAGGTGGTTGGCCATTTTTGGGTCATCAGAGTTGCCATCTTCATTGTCTATGCCTGGTGTTGATCTGCATTGTTTCCCCCATTGTCACGCTTGTATTGTGGATTTTTCTACATGTTGTGGTAGTATTCATCTGCTACATGGAGTGCTCCTCTGGATCCACCTTTTGTGGGCAGGATGGTTCACCTCAGGAGAATCCTAGCCCTCAGGGAAGGATGTCAGAATGGATCAAAGTTTCCAGGCTGAATCAAGCAGTGCAAAGACTCAATATGTCTGCTGTGCTTAAGAGGTCCAGCAGATTCAGCTATGTCCACAGTCTCTGGGCAGGGAAATCTCACCTCAGGAGAAGCAAGCCCTCAGGGAAGTATGCCAGGGAGTATCAAAGTTCCCAGGCTGAATCAAGCAGAGCAAAGACCCAAGATGTCTGCCTTGCTTAAGAAGCCCAGCACAGCAGCTATATCCACAGTCTCTGGGCAGGGAAGACTCACTTCAGGAGAAGTGAGCCCTCAGGGAAGAATGCCAGAGAGGATCAAAGTTCCCAGGCTGAAGCAAGCTTAGAAAAGGCCCAAGATGTCTGCTGTGCTTGAAAAGCCGAGCAGAGTCAGCTATATCCATAGTCTCTTGGCAGGGAAGCTGTTGTCATCATTTTCAATTTATTATTTTTCTATCTGATTAACAAAGACCTCTTGCACTTCCTCTCCTTGCCTTCAGAAAGTTGAGCCTTTATGAAATTAATTACTCATTGATATTTACATGTAGCTTCCTATATTCCCTTCCCACTGCTGATTTTTTGAGCTTGACCTTGTGTTGGTATATAAATTAAATGTGTCTATTTAAGTAATCCCAGTGTATGTGTACTCTTGTTGAAAGCATTTATATGCAAGATAGAAAGTTTCCTCTGCCAAATATTTTCAGGCTTTATCAGAAAATCTACAAAACAAAAATCATTCCAAATAGTTTTTATGAGGCTAATATTTCCCTGATACTATAAGCAAACAAAAACAATACAAAGAAGGAAAACTACAGATCTATATTCCTGATGAATATAGATGCAAAGATTCTCAACAAAACATAAAATAGTATTCAACAGCGCATCAGAAAGATTATATATGATTCATCTCTGAGCTACAATGATAGTTTAATACATGCAATCCAATTGATATAATATAACATATCAATATAAGAAAAGCCATTCCTAAGATCAGGCAGAAGACAAGATTTTCCACTCACAACTACTATTTAACACAGTATTATAAAACTTTGCCTCAGCAATTAGGCAACAAAAAGATACCAAGGATATTCAGGTAGGAAAAGAAGTTAAGGTCTATTTGTGGATGACATGACACTATATTTAGAAAGCTCTAAAAACTTAAAAAAAAAACTCTCCTAAAACAAAAGAATGCATATCAAAGTGGCATTCTATGAAATCAACATTCAAAAATCAGTGACTTTCCTATTGTGAATAATGAAATAGAATTGAGAGAAATTAAAAACCAATCCATTAGCAATTGTGCCTAGGAAAATCAAGAGCCTCAGAATCAGCTTAACAAAACAGATGAGAGACCTATACAAAGAAAAATATAGATTACTTATTAAAAAGGACATTAGTAAATGGAAACACAGTGCCTTCTCATGGGTACAGAGAATTAACATTATCAAAATGACAACACTGACCAAAGCATTATGAAGATTCCATGCAACCACATGATATTTTTTTAAAGAAATAGATTAAACACTCCTAAAATATAGAATAGTAACCCACCTTATTCCTACAATCAAAGCAGTCCTATAGAAAAGAAGATGGGATGCATCACTTTCTCCACTTCAAATTGAACTACAAAACAGCAGTAATTAAAATAGTGTGTTATAGTAATAAGAACAAATTTTTATGTCAACTGACCACATGATTATTCCTCACATAAAGTGTAGGTATAATATATTAATCTATGAAAGAGGTAAAAATAGTCCTTTACTCATACACAACTGATCTCTCAAAGGAGATTGTGTCAAAATTGTGCCAAAATTTTATGATCTGCTAGAGTATACAGCCAGATTATGGAATTATATAAAATAATAGTGAAAGCTCTATTTATTTTTTGTAAGAAATACTCTAAAATAACTTTAAGAGCTTCAGGTATGTAAGCTTTTTCTGTGTATTTAAATCATGAACACTACAAATTCTATGAAATACAGGCAATGTATAATAGCAAATTTTAACAGCCATCAAGTCTTGCACCTGGTGAAGTGATGCTGTTACCCTCATCAGCAGAACTGGGAAAGGGTTCCAGAAAATGTTGGCCTTTGATTAGGGATAGTAAACCTTTTAAATGTTCTCTTTTACAATTAGAATCCTTTCATGGCAAGAAAAATAGTACAACAGGTAAGGCACTTGTCTTACTTGCATTGAACACTGGTACAATCCTCTGCACCCCCTATGGTCCCCTGAGCCCCATCAGGAATGGTCCCTGAACAGCAAGACAGGAGTAAACTTTGAGTACAGCCAGGTATGGCCCAAGAACAAAAATATTGTTCTCCTACCTGTTGATCCTGAATAAACCATTTTGATGTTGGAATAATTGATTGCTTCTATTTGAGATGAACAAAATGACCTTCTTTCTACCAGTTAGACTTGACCTGTATAGAAATTGTAGTTAGAGGCAGACTGAGGACAGTCACCGAAGTCCAAGTTTACTGATAAAATGCCAAAAGGAGAAGAAGCTTTCACACCCCACCTTCTGGAAGGAGCTTGAGAAGTTTTCTGAGATAGCTGTTAGGTGTCAGCTCATAACTGTACATTCCAACTGGGAGAGCAGACAGGATCTTCATTAGCCTCCTAGCAGATGTGAATCCTTCTTTCCCCACCTTAGCTCCTTCTGGAGGAGGAAACATGTCCATTTGTTTTTCTTGGTCACGTACAAATCTCTGGATACGAAACTTGGGAGTAGGGGGACATAGGGGCTTAATAACTGAATCCATTCTCCTGAGAAATTTCTCCTATTCACTCATCTACCCTTTTATATACCCTTGTTCCCTTTGGAATCTGAACCACAGGTACGTTCTTTCTCTGACAGTCAGGCATCTAGAAATTCAAATGGTGAATCATCACCTATGCCCAAACTGTGGTTGTCTCAAGTTTACACACATTAAACATAAGTTCATGTGATAATGAGACACACATGCCATGAATGGGGGCTGCTCCACACTCTTAATACTTAAGAAAATTGGGAACTGATCAGGTAGTTGGCCTGGGTGAACTCTGTCACTCCTTGATAAAGTTGCAGTGGGTTTGTTATCATTTCTCTTCTTTGAATGCTGCTTGAGATAAAGACTTCTCCAGAATGAGCAACAAGCCTTCATACCCAATCTAGGCAAGAACCCTGGATGTAACTATGAATATGACAGATGGCCCCCCAGAAGTAATTGGTCATGGATTCTAAGCATTACACTGCATACAGAGCAGGTACACTGGAAAATGATGCAGAAAGTCATCACACAATTGAATACGGAGAAAGAATGATACAGTTTCAAGCTACAAGTTCTTTACCTTCTGCTGCTGAATTTTAAACTCAGAACTACATTTATGAGCATGATATGTAGGTTTCTGTTAAAGGGACAATTTTATTTACAAAAATATTGTTTTAATGTCAAGCAAGATTACATTTTAATACAATAAGATTATTAGAAAGACAGAAGCAGTGTAACAGTACTTTAAATCCAGTTATTAAAAATGCTTCAGCAACCATGGATAATCTGACATCTAAGCTATTATAACAGCTTTAGAAAATAATCATTTAGGGGCCGGGAAGGTGGCGCTAGAGATAAGGTGTCTGCCTTGTAAGCGCCAGCCAAGGAACGGACCGCGGTTCGATCCCCAGGCGTCCCATATGGTCCCCCCAAGCCAGGGGCAATTTCTGAGCGCTTAGCCAGGAGTAACCCCTGAGCGTCAAATGGGTGTGCCCCCCCCCCAAAAAAGAAAATAATCATTTAGAAAGAAGAGAATCTTACTACTTCCACACAATAAAAACTATCTTAGAAATAGGGGACTGGAGCGATAATACAGTGGTAGGGCATTTGCCTTGCACACAGCAGACTCAGGACAGACCTGGGTTAGATATCTGCATTCCACATGTTTCCTCAAGCCAGGAGTGATTTCTGAGCGCATAGCCTGGAGTAACCCTTGAGTGTCACCGGGTGTGCCCTACCCAAATAGGTTCAGTTGTAGCCACTTATATTGTGAATTATTATTTGAATTGGTCCCCTCTCTGCTCCCCTTCTCCACTTCCCTCTGCTTAGTGTCATGTAATTCTCTAAGGAAGATTGAGCTGGGAGGAGTTCTAGCTTTGCCTCTCCATGTCTTGAAGAGTTCTTGACCCCTTTTAGGTCTGCAACACTACCCATGAAAGAAGATATTTATCTTTTTGTTAAGGTCCTTCTTGCTCTAGAATTAATTCACTATCAAGACTTGTGGAGAAAGTATTATTCAATTTTGCACAGTCTGCTTTTAGTATGGGCAGCTGTTTATCCCCTTCATACTTCATCAAGGGAGTTGGTAATCCACTATTGATCAAGAGCTATACTCTATGGTATACTCTATGTGGACTTATATTTTGGAGCAGAGACATAGTGATCTCTGGGATAGGTTAACATCCTTCACTCACTGACTATGTGACTGTCAAGGACTGTGCCTTAATGAGTTCATTTTTTTTATCAGTACTTTTAGTATTTGTTTATAGGATTGGTAGGCATAAAAACCCAACTAAACTAATATGATTGAGTTCAGCATTACATTTTCTTCCAGTGGACACTTAGTGCATGGCATAAATTATACTGCATTTCTTACGTGCAAAGTGTACAGAAATCAGAAGAACATAATATGTGTCAGACTGACTTCTGGAGCCAAGCTTCTTGGGTTCAATTTCTACCCTGTCATTTCTAAGCTAAATGGTAATGGAAAGATTTGAGTTTTGGTGGGCCCTATTTTCTCATTTACAAATGAAGGGTCTCTGATAGTAGCATTTTCCAAAATGGATTGCTGTGAATAAACTGTAAAGAGTTAATGTTAAACTTAACTGCTTAGTTATCAAAGAAAATGTTGTCAAATATAATATTCTTATTACATTTTGGGGTGGCTCTCAAGTTGTTTCTTGGGTACCTGATAATTCAGTGAGAGTGCTCAAGGCTCTAGGGACCACCTTGGCATACATAGGGATCTTCAGGATTGTACCCCACAAAGCTCAGGGATATATAATATATAAGAATCGAATAAGTATCACCTGCTTGCAAGATTTGTGCTTCAACCTTTATATAATATCTCAGGACCCTGCTGATGACCTTTTAATTAGAGGTCAAAGCCCATATTTTATTTGGGTTATATTTATTATACATTCTTTTAACATATATTGTTTTGTAAAATCTGCTTCTTGCTATCTCTTATCTATGTATATATGTCCTTTATTTATTTATTTTCATCTTTCCCCATTTAGTTACATAGATTTACAGAGTAAAAATGTTTTAGGGTATATTGTTACAATACCACATCTACTACCAAAGTGCTAAAGTACTTCCTCACTCTCTATTACCTGAGTAGTAGAAGTCTCTTCTACTATTACCCTTCCATTACTGGTAACCTCTAAAATATTAAAAAAAATTAATCTGAAGTACAATTGCTTGCATTTATTTTAGACACCCCCTATTTAAAACATTTTAGACAACATTTTTCTTTCAAAGTGCTCTAAATATCATAGGGTTTCATGGAGGTACATTACTCTTCCTATAGGAAGCTTTTTCTTTTTTGAGTCATTATTATTGGACTCTCAACTCCTAGCAGGAGGATTTGATCTCTGATTAGTATGCACACCTAAATAAACATAATAAAATATAATATAATAAATAATATAATTATTTATAATAATATAAATAAATATAATAAAATATATTTTATTGATATATTCAATATAAAAATAAATATTTTATTGATATATTCAACTGCCTATGTTTTGAACGCTCATGAATCGTGGGAAAGCCTCTTTTGCAGAATTATTTTCTTGTATCCAATTTATTATCAACAATCTGAAAATGCAGAGATGTGTCCACATAACTCAAATATGCTGTTCAATTAAGACATTCATATATAAAAAGCAAGTTGGTGGAAACTTTAAAAAAAATCTCAAAAGTATCTGTTTACACGCAGTAGGTGCTCAATGAATAGCATTTGAATAAAAAAATGAAAGGTTTATATGCCTGGGAATGAATTTATTAGAAGGAAACATAGGTCAAAGTTATACCTGAAATAGCAAAGGAGTACTGTGAAAATAACACATCAAATCAGGCAAATTTTAATTAAGAGACTAATTAATGTATTCATTAATACTGACAAGCAGATGCATCAAAGATGAAGGTAGCTGGTTTTACTCTACAAATAAAGTGAATTTTATCTGTAATTAAATTAAAACATTAATTCACACATTATGTTTGCATCTTTGGATTCAATGTTTTTTTTTAAATAATGATAGAGAAGAAATGGGCATTAAAATAAACAATAAAAAAATAAAAAAGCAATCTCATTAACAATAATGTTCCACAAACTCAAATATCTTGGAGTCAACTTAACTGAAGGACCTATACAAAAAATCCTACAAATTACTGCTTCAAGAAATAAAAGAGGACAGATTTAATGCAATTCCTCTAAGGATACCCATGATGTTCTTCAAAAAAGTGGATCAAACACTCTTTAAGTTCATTTGGAACATTAAACATCCACGAGTAGCTAGAGGTACCCTTAGGTAAAGGAATATGGGAGGTATCACTTTCCCCAACTTTAAATTGTATTACAAAGCAATAGTCACTAAAACAGCATGATAATGGAATATAGACCCTTAGATCAATGGGATAGTCTTGAATAGAACATTCAGAGAACGTTCCCCAGATATACAATCAATTAATCTTTGATAAAGGGGCAATAAATTCAAAATGAAGCAAGGAAAAACCTCTTCAAAAGTGGTGTTGAGACAACTCGTCAGCCACATGCAAAAACATAAACTCAGACCTCCATCTAACACCATGCACAAAGGTCAAATCCAAATGGATTAAAGACCTTTATATCAATTCTTTTTATTTTATTTTATTTTTTTGCTTTTTTTGGTGGCCACATCTGGTGATACTTAGGGATTACTCCTGGCTATATGTTCAGAAATTGCTCCTGAATTGAGGGACCATATAGGATGCTGGCAAATCCAATCGCAGTTTGTCCTAGGTTAGCACGTGCAAGGCAAATGCCCTACCACTTGCACCACCATTCCGGCCCTTTGATATCAATTCTTAATATCTTCCTTTCTTCTTTATGTCCCTCCTTAAATTCTTCCTTCCCTCCTTTCATTCTTCATTTACTTCTTTCTTTTTCTTCTTCCCTTTCTCCTTCCCTTTCTCCCTTTTTACTTTCCTCCTTCCTTTCTTATACCTTCCATCTTTCTTAAACTCTCATTCCTTCCTTGCTTCCTTCCCCTCTGTTCTTCTCTTCCTTCCTCCTTCTTACTCTTTTCCTCTACATTACTTGCCTCCCACCCTCCTTCCTTCCTACTATTCTTTCTTTCCATCTTCCCTCTCTTCCTCTTTCTTTCGTTTATCTTTCTTTCCTTCCTTTTCCCCTACTTCCTCCTTACCCTTTCTAATTTTCTTCCATCCTTCTTTTATCCTTTTTTCATTCTTTCATTTGTTCCTTCCTGCCCTCCTTCCTATCTTCCATTCTTCCCTTCTACTCTCCTTTGTTCCTTCCTTTCCTCCTTTATTCCTTCTTTTCTTTCCTTTCTTCCTTCCTCCCTTTATTTACTGCTTCCTTCCTTCACTCACTTCTTCCTATTTCCCTCCCTCCATCCTCTCCTTCCTTCTTTACCTCAGTCACTTCATCCTTCCTTCCTTCTCCACTTCCTTCTTTCCTTGTCTTTCTCCACCCTTGTTAAAGGAAAGACTCGAAACAAGGAAGCCTCATTAGACACACGAACTTTGCTTAGAGGCCTGCCCTGAGCTACAGGGACATGCTGCGAGCCTCGGATCTACCTTGCCTTGCCGTGGGACCCAGTTTTCATCAGTTGGAGATATTCAGAATTTCTCTGCTGTTGCAGAGTGACCATGGACAAGAGCGTGCCAGACCCGGACAGATGCCCTGTCTGCAAGAACCAACTCATGAATCCAATGGCCCTGCCCTGTGGCTGCACCTTGTGCACCCAGTGTCTGCCCCACCCCGAAGGTGGGGGAAAGACAGGTGTCACAGGCCAAGTGAGTTGGGCAGCACTAAGAGGGTCTTCAGGGTTATTCGAAGAGTGTCTACTCAGAGACCAGGCACACTCAAGAGTTGTCGGAAGTGAGCCCACTCTTCGCCAACTTCTCGCTTCCATCTTCCTATCAAATAACTCTAAAGCCCCTCTTGGTACTGCCCTACTCAGCTAACCTCTACAGGTAGCACCAGAACATGGGGTTCGAATCCATAGTCCGAAACAATTCTTAGGAGGGTAAGCTCCCTCTTCTTCTTTTGTCCCCTCCGCCACTCCCTTCATTTTTTTTTTCTCCCAGGAGCTTGGATAGGATCCCGTTAGGATCCTTTACCCGCTGGTAAAGGAAGACTGAGTTAAGAAAGTGGGTGTTTTGTAAATAAGTAACTTTCTAAATATTAAGAAGTTTGTGTTAAGAACAGAGAAAATGGACGCTGAAAGTTCTAAGGAAAATCATTTTAAAAGTGTTTTAAAATATATTCTGAAAACTTGTGGATGCAGGGTTACTCATCAACAGTTACAGGAATTTTTGTTATTTATTAGGAGTGTTAGCCCATGGTTTACAGAAGAAGGCAGTCTTTTTATTTTAGAAGACTGAAGAGAGTATGTAATGATATCTGTAGGTTTTATGAACAGCATTGTCCTAAAGAGGTCCCTTGTGGTCACAACTAAGGGACATTATGATGACAGGACTGAGTTAGAATGCTTGATACAACATACCAGATTGAAAGAGGTGCCCCTATGTCAGTTCCTGGTCATGATGCTGTTTATACAGGAAGAGATGGATATTGTGATGACAAAAAGGAAAAATTTACCTGATTAGCAGCTTTTTTCTTAGGGGCTGCTGTTCAAAATTATGCTGAAAAATTAGTTGAACATTTGATTAAATCATGCAGCGGCCACTAAATCAAGCAAAATTACAGGCTGTAGAACAATTGGGGCAAGAAAATGTACATGGACTCTACAGATAGAAAGTCAAAGAAATAAATAAAATACTCTTAATTATTTTCAAAAGAAACTATGTAATATTAATTAAAGCTGACTATAGTTCTATTAAAAAGCCTTTTTTTTAATTCCAGGTCAGCTTTTCTCAGCTGATCTCTGGTTTCTTTTAGTCTGTCCAGTTTTATTTTGTCCCTGTTTATCAGTCTGTGTTCTGTATTATTTTGTCCCTTTTTGTCAATCTGTTCTGTTAATCTGAAATTTGGTTTGAGTTCAGCAAAAATTGTGTTGTGCTTTTTGCTATGCTTGTGATTGAATTTTGTGATTGTCTGTGTGAATAGTTTAGTCTGCAAACAGTCCCGGGAACAGTGGGGAGTGGTCGAAAGGTCGTAAACTCTGGACATTTCTTAAATGGTTGTTGCACTTAAATTTGTCCTGGAGTATGTCTGACTTTCTGATCAACCTCAGCTGCTTTTATGTGACTCTTAGAGAGGGAAGGCAGAAAAAGATCAAATGAGGTTATCTGCATGTGTGTATTGAGTGAAGAGCAGAGGTATGAGTCAAGGTACCATCAAACCTGGGGTGCAGGCAGAGCAGACCATATGGAATGCCAGAGATTGAACTTGGGTCTGTCCTGGGTCAGCAGCATGCAAGACCAACTCCCTACCACTGTAATGTCTCTTTGGCCCCCAACCTAGCTCTTTCCAACTGTGGAAGCTAGCTGGAGAAAAGCAGAAGAGACCAAGCAGCATAGGGGTGTATTGAGTGGTAAAAAGTAATTATTAAAACATTGGGAATATGGAAGACTTTGAAAACCCAGGTCTGAAGGAGTTAAATTACTCCAGAGGAAAATTTACCCAAACTTCCTGTTTTGCCACAGCCCTCAGAAATGTCTGAGCAGGTACACTTACTCAAACTCTGATAATGTATAACAGCCTCTCAAAAAGAAAAAAAACATGACTGTTTTAAAGTCAAGCTGTTTACAAAAAGAGCAGTTTTAATAATAGTGGTTTTCTACTAAATTATTTAATTGGATTTTTATCTAAAGAGTAAACTGATAACTAGTTAAGAAAAAAATGAGACTTTTAAGTTTCTACTGAAGAAACATTTTTCTGATTTTAGAGGTTTCTAAAAATGAATAGTTGGGTAGAAAATGTTGCAATTTATTGTCTTTAGCCTTTTTTCGACAATACTGTTAATTTTGTGAGTACATAAGATTATTCAATTTAGTGAAATTTTGTCACCAGGTATTAAACTTTATGGTGGTCATAAGATAGCATTTTAAAGTTAAAAATATAAATGGTACGTATACACACGGGGATACTATGCAGCCGTAAGGAGAGATGAAGTCATGATATTTTCCTATACATGGATGGACATGGAAACTATTATGCTGAGTAAAAGAAGTCAGAGGAAGAGAGATAGAGACAGAATGGTCTCACTCATCTATGGTTTTTAAGAAAAATAAAAAACATTATTGTAATAATGCCCAGAAACAATAGTGATGAAGCTGGAAGGACCAGCTCATGAAATTAAGCTCACCACAAAGAGTGGTGAGTGCAGTTAGAGACACAACTACACTAACAGCTATCATAGCAATGTTAATAAGTGAGAGAAGTAGAATGCCTGTCTTACATATAGGCTAGGAGGAAGATGGGGGAAATTGGTAGTGGGAGTGTTGCATTGGTGAAGAGGAAGTGTTCTTTTTATGACTGAAACCCAACTACAATCATGTTTGTAATTGTGGTGCTTAAATAAATATATTATTTAAAAAACAAAAAAATAAATGGTTTATCATAATACTATAAATGCTATCTAAATGTAATAGTACTTTATTATAAATATCCTATAGATGGGAAGTCTATAAAACTTATTTAAATGTTTCTTTTAATAAATATTGCAAAGGAAAATTTGGTCCTGATTAGGTATAAGCATGTCTAGCAATTTGTTTCCAAATAGAAAGAGGGCAGTTTCAAGCCCCCTACAGCTGCAAAACTGGATTAAAAATGATTAAGACAGAAGGGCGCAGAAGCCATCTTGGGCTATGCAGTTTCCAGTTGCCCGAGACTGGATTTCATCAGTGTTCCTGCCAGTGATCCAGATGTACACACACTGATTCCTGCTGGTTTCTGCTGGGTGTCAGAAGGGCACAGAAGCCATCTTAGGCCATCTTAGCTGCCTGAGACTGGATTTCATCAGTGTTCCTGCAGGCAATCCTGCCTACTACAAAGAGTTCTTGGCTGGCTCCGCCCGCCTGCTGTGCCTTAGATGACCCTAAGGACTTAAAGGCAACTCTTTGCTTTGCTTGTCTGTCTTCCTTAAATACTTGAAGCTCTACTCATAGGCCTAGGAAGCACACCTCCCAAAAAAACTGTCATCTAGAGGCCGCAGAAGAGCGCGGCCACTCTGCTTCATGGCCACGCACTCTTTCCAACCAATGAACCCCACCACAACATGCAGGAAAAATCACACTACAAGTGTGACAATGGGGAAACCTCACAGGCAAACAACATGCACAGAGAATGAAGATGATAACTCGGATGACCCAAAAAATTCCAACCATCTGATTAATCTCTCAGATAAGGAACTTAAAATAGCAATATAAAAGATGTTTGTAGAACTCAAAGAAAGCATAGATCGATCTGAACAGAACACGAAGTCAGAAATCAGAGAACTCCAAACTGAAATAACAGATCTGAAAAACATGGTAGCTCAACTGAAAACCTCAATGAATGGCTTCACCAGCAGGGTAACAGCAGCTGAGGAGAGAATTGGAGTACTGGAAAATGAGATGCAGAAAAACTCAACACAGCAAAAGAAATTGGAAAAGAACCTTAAGACAAACGATCAGGCAATGGAAAAAGTACTCAAGGAATGCAAACAGATGAAAATAGAAGTCTTTGATAAACTCAACAGAAACAACTTAAGAATCATTGGAGTCCCAGAGACCCAGGTAGGAGATCTCCAGAAAGAATCAATTGTCAAAGACATCATCAAAGAGATACTCTCAGAGGTAAGGACTACATACAATCAAATCCTACATGCCTGAAGAGTACCAGCTAAAAGAGACCCAAAGAAAAACACCCCAAGGCACATCCTCATTACAATGACAAATCCCACAGATAGAGATAGAATACTGAAAGCAGCAAGATCAAAAAGGGAAATTACATTCAAAGGAGCATCCCTAAGACTTACAGCAGACATGTCACAAGAAACTTTCAAGGCCAGAATACAGTGGTGGGATATTGTGACAAGACTGAATGAAATGAATGCCTCACCAAGAATACTGCACCCAACCCGACTCACGTTCAGGTTTGAAGGAAGAATACATATCTTCATGGATAAAAAACAGTTCAGAAACTTCACAGATGAAAAACCAGCCTTAAAGGAAAAACTGACAGTTAAGACAAGAGAGACCAACAAACACAGCAAACTTCTCTACAAAGATGACATTAAATCCTATGACAATCATCTCCCTGAATGTCAATGGACTAAATTCACCAACTAAAAGACACAGAATGACAAAATGGGTCAAAAAGATAAATTCAACCTTCTGCTGTCTACAAAAAACACACCTGAATAGACAGAACAAACATAGATTCAAAATCAAAGTCTGGAGCAGGGAAATCCTCTTCAACAAGTGGTGCTGGCAGAACTGGTTAGCCACTCGCAAAAAAGTGAACATAGACCCCTAGTTAACATTATGTACAAAGGTAAAATCCAAATTGATTAAAGACCTTGATATCAGACCGGATACTGTTACCTTCTATTTAAAGAAAGCACGCACCAGATGTGGCATTTTCCTTTTTTTGTGCAGTGCCTTCCTCCAAAAGAATTATTTGCCAAAATGCCCACTTAGCAAAGATAATCATTTGACCCTTTGCGTAGATTATTGGCGGTAATTCCAACATGGCTGTAACATTACTTTTTTCTCTCTATTTGGCCACTATAGAAATCCAGCCTCAGTTCTCCTACAGACAAAGAAATGTCAGTACCAAAAGCCGCCAAAAGTTCCCTGCTGGCTAGTTTATTTGTGACTCGCATTTCTAGTATAAGTATAACCTGGTGCCAGCAGCTTGTTTTTCTGAGTCTAGCTCTATGATGGTAAACAATTATTTCCGTCCCCCTAAAATCTATTTTCAGGCTACTATGTATATCATAAATATCTCTGTCTCTCTCCTCCTGGTTTCTTGAAAAACCTGCCTGTTGCTAAACCAAAAACATCTCTAGCTCTGGTTTCACAGACCTCCAGCAGAGTTCTTTCTCACCTATATGATAATCATTTGATATGTAGATTTTAGGTCTGTTTCCCCATTGAACTGCTCTCCTGCTCTTTGTTCTCCCTAAGAACACCTTGCATAGCAGAGTTTGTGCTTATAAATGTCATCAGATGAAAGGTAAATTTGTCTCTCGTCCCTTGGATGAGGTTCCCATACAATGCATTTTGTGTGGTCTCATTTATTTCATTTTATATTTCATATTCGTGCACTTCGTGTTTTCCGCTTTCTCCCCATAAAGGTTCTCAAATACCATGAAGGTTCTGCTTAGCAATGCTAACATGTCTGCAGCATGATACTATAAGCAGTATATAGAACAACACGTCGGTAAACCACTCCATGACATTGAGACTACAGGCATATTCAAGGAGGAAACTGCACTTTCCAAACAAGTGGAAGCAGAGATAAACAGATAAGAATACATTAAGCTGAGAAGCTTTTGCACCTCAAAAGAAATAGTGCCCAGGATACAAGAGCCACCCACCGAGTGGGAGAAACTATTCACCAAACAACCATCAGATAAGGGGCTAATATCCAAAATATACAGGGCACTTACAGAACTTTAGAAGAAACAAAATCTAATTCCATCAAATAATGGGGAGAAAAAATGAACAGACACTTTGATAAAATGAAATAGAAATGGCCAAAAGGCATGAAAAAATGCTCCTCATCACTAATCACCAGGGAGATGCAAATCAAAACAACGATGAGATACCATCTCACACCACAGAGATTGCCATACATCACAGAGAATGAGAATAATCAGTGCTGGTGGGGATGTGGAGAGAAAGGAACTCTTATCCACTGCTGGGGGGAATGCTGGCTAGTCCAACCTCTATGGAAAGCAATATGGAGAATCCTCCAGAATCTGGAAATTGAGCTCCCATTTGACCCAGCTATTCCACTCCTAGGGATATACCCTAAGAACACAAGAATACAATACAAAAGCCCCTTCCTCACACCTATATTTATTGCAACACTATTCACAATAGCCAGGCTCTGGAAACAACCAAGATGCCCTTCAACAAATGTATGGCTAAAGAAACTTGGTACATATACACAATGGAATATTATGCAGCCATCAGGAGAGATGAAGTCACAAAATTTTCCTATACATGGATGTAAATGGAATCTATCATGCTGAGTGAAATAAGTCAGAGAGAGAGAGAGATGCAGAATAGTCTCACTCATAAATAAAAGTCATTTTTGCAACAATCCTTAGAGACAATGAGAGGAGGGCTGGAACTTCCAGCTCAAATTCATGAAGCTCACCACAAAGAGTGCTGAGTGCAGTTAGAGAAATAACTACATTGATAACTATCCTAACAATGTGAATGAATGAAGTAAGTAGATAGCCTGTCTCGAGTACATGTGTGGGTGGGGTGGGATGGAGGGAGATTTGGGACATTGGTGGTGGGAATGTTGCACTGGTGAAGGGAGGAGTTCTTTATATGACTGAAACCTAATCACAATCATATTTGTAATCAAGATGTTAGAATAAAGAAAAAAATTTTAAAAAATGAAAAGAAAAAAAAAATAAGACTATTAGCCTTCTGTTTAACATCCTGTAAGGGGACTCTAACCCAATGTCTAAAATGTCTCTGACTAGTGAAGAATAGAAAGCATTAGAATTAGTTAATCAGCTCTCCTTTCTGGGAGCCGGGAGTCTAGCAGTATGGGGTTCGGCAGGCCCCTGCCATGCCGGAGGCCTTCCTAACCAGGCCTAGTGGGGGTGCGGGACTTGGGTAACCCCAGCACCCCTCTATCGCCTTGCTCCAGATCTCCAGGGCTTCCCCAGGCCACATGCCTGGGCAAGCTGGTGAGTTGGGCCCCTTGGTGGAGCTTGAAGGTACCCTAGACTTTCCCCCATTATCCATTCAGCTCCTTAGGGAGGGTCTGGGTGGGGCTCTGTACTTCTGGCCTCCCAGCTTCTTGAAGTCACTGGTAATCTCTGCCCAGTCTATATTTTCAAAGTCGCGCAGGGGCGATAGCACAAGAAACATTAATAGTACTCACTATCATTGAATTATATTTTTATGTACGCAGAATGTCCATTTTGTACTCTGCCCTTTTGCATGCCCTTCATAAGATCATATTTCTCTTTAACTTCCTTAACTCCTATCATCATTACTCCTCATTTACCCTTTCTAACTTAAGTACTGTAGAGTCCTAAGTCACAGACCAAAGTGGTGCTCTGGAGCTAACACCCACCCAACTATTTTAAAAGGCATAAAAAGGACACTTATGTCTCTTCAACATTTTATGGATGTTTTCTTTGATGGCTATAAATTTTGCTGAATATTTTCTTATACAGTGACGATCCCCCCCTATGTTTTTTATCTTCTCTTTGTGAACTGCTCAATATGGAATTTGGTGTGAAAGAATCCCTCAGTTTAATGCTTATGTTTGAACCAAGTCATGGGTATTGTTAGAAATGTTCTTACGCCCCCATATATCTGATAGCACCACGTGGCTTTATTTCTTGTTTGCTTAGGCACACTAAAATGGGAAAATACTATACATACCAATAAGTTCTTATCTAATAGAAATGGGAACACACAAATCTTGTAGTGCAATGAGACCTTACACCCTGAACATTGACATAAAGACCTGGCACAGGCCTCAGAAGAATGTGCATTCTCCATTCACCCCTGATATAGAGAAGACATCTACAAAACATCCAAGGTTGTATATAACATCACCTAGAGGCATTCCTCTACCAGGGAAGACCCTACAGCTGCTCTGACATCAATCTACTCAAAAGAGACTTCCCTTAACAGTGAGAAGACTTAACAAGAACAATGACCTGCTTACTGGACAGGGCTTCCTGCATTGTCCTTTCATGGTGAGGTGAAACGAGAAGACACTCCACATCATGAATTCAATGTAGTATATGCAGATTCCAGAATCTTTAATACAGAAACATGATACCAACAACAGAGACTGTGTGAAAACGGACAATGTCGTGAATCAGACAATAACTTGCCTGAAGCCTAGAGTTGGTCTTATGCCAGGAAAATTCAGGGGTAGGATCTCTTTGTATTTAGGCCAAGGTTATTACTTTCCATGCCTCTCATATTTTGGTGGGCCTATGCAAACAACAATTGCCACTCTAACACCGTTTTACTGTGCTCCTTTGACTCTAATCCTTAAAATGCACCCACTTAAAATTTGAGGTTAACTTAAGCTAATATGCATGTACATGGAAATGTAAAAAATACTATGCCTCTAATGTTTAAGGAGTTACGTAAGTTTGATGGCTTTAGATTGCCTTGTGTGCTGTTAAGAAATACTATAATGTGCTACAATCTGGGAACTTGAGGGACAAAGTAATTACACATGGATTCTGTTTTATTTATCTTAACTTTCTTTGGCTGAAAGTTCAAAATTAAGATATCAGCAAGGGGACTTCTTCTGAGAATTATGTTATGGGTGATTGTCCTTCCACTGTAACTTTACCTTGTCCTCTTTCTTTGCATCTTTTGTTCTCATAATTCAAAATAAAAAAAATAAAAAAAGAATTAGTTAATCAGGCTATAAAAGGTAGCAGTTTAAGACAAATCAATTATTCAAAAATATGGTAAGTATTAATTTAAAAACAACCACTTATACCCCTACTGGGCATATTGGGCAATAAGGACCAATTAATGAATTTACCCACCCATTTTTCTACATAAAATTAATAACTCATATCCATATATGGTGGCTTTGGTAATTGGTAAGGGAAGATTTAGAAGCATTGATCTTACAGGTATTGATACAACTAAAATTATAATCTCTTCTAATAAAAAGCAGTTGGAACAATTGTTACAGATGAAGCATCAATTGAGGCATAGCCCTGCAAGGTTTTGTGGAGAGAGATATATCAGTTTTCCCTCACACCTCCTATTAACTTTTGTTAAAAAAACTGATATAGGGATTCCTGCTGCAGTGATTACTAACAATATGTTTCAATGTCTTAATTTTACCAGGTATAAAGTAACCCTTCAGCTTCTTTGTCCACAGTGGTTCTTGGAAACAAAGAATTTTACACCTTGGTGTTCAGTCATACTAGATATCATATACAGTGCTCATTAAGACAATGTCTCTATAAAATACTCCAATTTACCATTTTCCTTTTGTTTATATCTTTTATTAGGACCTAAAGCATATGATCATTCAGACCACTGAAATAGTCAAGAGTGCACCACAGACTTATGTTACAGGTCCCAACCACCGAATATATTTTTACAAATTACTACAGTACTACATTTTTCTCTCTCTCACTTTCACCTCTTTTCCCTACTTCTCTCCTTTCTCCTTCTTCTTTTTTTTATCAATTTAATCTATGTTAAATAAAGCCCACGCTGCTAGTTTCTTTTTAGAAAGGAACCTCTATACATAATATACTGCAGACGATACTACATAAGGTATAGCCACATCTATAATCGTCACTACCACATTGCTTAGTACTCTAGATGCAAAACTATGCTTATCTTAAAATGCTCCAGCCACCATATAACCTTGAAACATTTATTTAGCAAAGTTTACCCTCATCAGTGATGAAGAGCCTTGAAATTGGAAAACCTTTCAACTCTGACACACCAGCCCAATCTTTTTTTAACAGTTTTACCGTCTTTACCTATTTCTCTTTTTCTCTTCCCTCTTTTATTTTGTTTGCTCTTGCTTTATCTCCTAATATTTATCTTAGCTAATTATTTATGTTTTCTTGATTCAATTATTTCTTAAGAGCTCAGACCCATCTTATGAAGGGTAGGCCTCCAACAATAACTAAAGCATAGATCACTTATGTGGGCATAAATTTGTAGACAGTGGATTCCTCTCTGATTTCCAAACCTAAAATGTAAACAATCTATACCTAAAGTGTATATAGCTCCTCTTATATATATTTATCCCTCACCCCCCTTCAGAAATCCTTCTATTTTTTCATCCCTCAGTCCTGATCTGATATCCCTCCTTATTTAACCCTTTTACCCTCAACTATTAACTCATTAGGTACCAAGACTAAACTCCTGTTCCAATAAGCCACCCTCCAGCTCCCAAAGCGAAAGGACACCCTTTCAGTTCCATATCTCATGCCCCAGCAAGAAACTACAACCAACATTCCTGCTAACTTATGCTTTGTGACCCTTCTTCTCACCTTCCCCCAATGTGGACTGTTGCATGCTAACAGATTCAGCTCCAGAAGGACCCCCAACTTAAGAATACTACCTGATCCCTTACTGCGGCAAATCATTTATCAAACTCAACAAGACCACAGTGTGTACCTAAAATGTGCCCTGGATTTTACCCTCACAAGAATATCTCAAAAGACTTAATGGGGAAACCTATATTTCCTTTATATGTTTAATACCTCTATAATAATACCTCTTAGTCTGTTTACTACCAAATGTAAAGTAGCCTCTTACACTATTTTCTTTAGTTATGTTTTTAAAAATTATTTTTATGTATTTCTTCGATCATATATATATTCTTTAACTTCACCCATATTGGTTCTGATTGCTATGAAAACCAAGAAGATAAAGTCTTGCCTGGGATAAAAGATCAGGTCAAAACCAGGGCACAGAGATTGTGTAGCCTGTCATTCTCACCCTCAAATGCATCAGCAATATAATATGGCACCATTCCCCTTTGCAAAGGCATACAAAAAAGGGGGATTTTATGTATAGAAATAAGTTCTTATCTACTAGATATAAGAACCCATACATTTTATAATACAGGGGCTCCTCTTACCCTGCACATGTGTCATATAGGGCCCATTTAGACTCCATGTGATCAGACAGTGACTGTTCAATCCCGAACCATAGTTCCCAGACTAGAACCAACACAATTCTCTGCAACAACACCAGGAACAAATTTCCCCCTGTGAAATTCCTAATGCTGCTCTGGAACCAACTTGTGCTGATTTTTATATGCATCCTGACAATGAGGAATGGCAGCACTTGATCTAATAGCGGGTTGTACTATCATATCACTTAACTGTAAGATGAAATCAGAAGACACAACATGCTTTGATCTGTGCAAAAACCAAGACAGAAGACAGAAGACTGACTTTGATGACCATGACTGGGCAGAACTTATTGTGGGATCATAAGAAAGACCCTAGCCTAGACTTCGACCTAGAATTTGTACAATAACCAAGATCTCTAATTCCAGAGGTCTGACTTTGACAACTGTGACTGAGCAGAACTTCTGGAACTATAATGAAAGTCTCTAACCTAAGCTTCGTCCTAAGATCTGTGCAAAAACAAAGACCACTAATTACGAAAGACTAATTAAAACAACAGTGATGGAACAGAATTTCCAGAACTGTAATGAAAGACTACTATCCTAGGCTTCATCCTATGACTTGTATAAATACTTGTATAAATACCAAGAGGGCTAATTTTATCATCCATAATTGAGCAGAAAGTTTCCTGACACCATAAAAAGGCCTTGGGGTGTAAAAATGAGCTTGTATAGAGCCTGTAGTTGTTTTCATGACAGTAAACTTCACGGACAGAGAAACCCTTTATATCTTAGGCCAAGGAAATTCCCTTTCTAATTTTCCCAATACTTGCTGTGTCTTTGCAAAGAAGAAGACGAAGAAGAAGAAGGAAGAAGGAGGAGGAGGAGGAGGAGGAACCCTCCTCCATTTTTTTCTTCTTTTTCTTTTATCTTCATTCCTGTGGTTATTATTTGTTTGTTGGTTTTTGTTGCTGCCGTGCTTTTTATTGTAGTTGCTGTCTTTTTTTTTTTTTTTTTTTTGGTTTTTGGGTCACACCAGGCAGTGCTCAGGGGTTATTCCTGGCTCCAGGCTCAGAAATTGCTCCTGGCAGGCACGGGGGACCATATGGGACGCCGGGATTCGAACCGATGACCTCCTGCATGAAAGGCAAACGCTTTACCTCCATGCTATCTCTCCAGCCCCTTTTTTTGTCTTTTTTATTGTTAGTTTTTTGTTATGGTTTTCTTCTTTTTTCCATTTCATCTTTAAATTGATATTTATAACCTCTAGACGAACTCCTCCCAGATTATTTTTTCCTTTTTTTTTCTTGTTTTTTTCCATCAGAACCACATAACTTTCATCATCTTGTTCTGCCTCATAATTTGAGGAAAAATATGAATGGTACCAGGACCAAACAGTCATCTGAATATTGAGTGGAACTAAAAAATGATCAGACTTAAACACAAAACCCAAAGTTAATGACAACAGAATCAATACCCAACTACAACAAGCTATACAAGTGGGGACCTATTACACTTGCAGTCTGGGGGGGCAAATGAGGGTGATAGGGGATGAATGCTGATAACAGGGGTGGAGGGAGGACAATACTGGTGATGTGAATGCCCCTGATTCATTGTAACTATGTACCTTAAATATTACTATGAAAGATTTGTAATTCACTTTGGTTACAATAAGAATTATTTAAAAAAAACCTGAGCTTATTTTTTCTATTCAATTTAGTTATACTCCTTTAATTAATACTTTCAGTAAAGCTTTCAGCTATTGTGATAAAAAATACACTTAACAATTTTTGTACAAAAGGCTGAAATAATTGTGGTCAGAGAAGCTTTAAAATTGTGTTCACAAAGGTTCATTATATATTCTGATTCTGCATATAAATATAAACTTTCTGAGAAAAAACAGTGATATCCTCTGGGTTTTCTGTGTCTATATTATTTCTTCTACTACAGGAATTAATTCATAATAGACAGTAAAATTTTTATTGGAAATATTATAGGTCATTCTGATCTTCCAGGGCTTCTTGTTGAAGGCAACAAACTAGCTGATTCCTATACCAAGAAATTGGATTTGAATCTGGTTAAAATTGTCAAAAATAATTCCCATCAATGTTTCAGCCCTTACGAAAATGTTTGGCATTACTAGAGTTTAAGCCAGGAGAACAGTAAAAGGTTGTTAAAACTGTCCTACCACCCACCCATCTTTATTGAAGGGTGCAGATCTTAGAGGTTTAAAACCCAATGCTTTATGGCCAATGGATGTTACTCATATTTCTAGCTTTGAACACTTGTCCTATGTGCATGTCACTGTGTACCCTTATTCTCATCTTATCCTGGCCATTTCTAGAACAGGAGAAGCAGTAAAATATGTCATACAGTATCATATCTTGCTTTTCTATATTGGGCAGCTAAAGAATATAAAAATAGATAATAGCCATGCTTATACTTGTAAGAATTTTGTACAATTTTTTTTACAATTTTGTACAATTTTTGTACAATTTTGCAAAACTATGGGCATTTATAATTCTACTGGAATTCTCTGTAATTTTCAGATCCAGGTTTTTGTGGAGAGAGCACATCAAACTTTAAAAATTAAATTGCGGGGGCCGGAGAGATAGCATGGAGGCAAGGCATTTGCTTTTCATGCAGAAGGTCATTGGTTCGAATCCCAGCATCCCATATGGTTCCCCGAGCCTGCCAAGAGCGATTTCTGAGTGTAAAGCCAGGAGTAACTACTGAGCCCTGTTAGGTGTGACCCAAAAACCAAAAAAAAAAATTTTATTTGCATGATTAAGTGCCCCACGTTGGCTGCCATCTGTCACAGGCCAGCTGAGTTGGGTAGCACTGAGAGAGGCATCAGTGTTATTTGATAGGATAATGGGAGAGAGGAGTTGGAGAAAAGTGGGCTCAGTTCCAACAACTCTGGAGTGTATCTGGTTTCTGAGACATTTCAAGAAACACAACTGCACACATACGAACATCTCATCTCTGTTCCTCATCTCATTCCAAATAAACAACCAAAGGTGAAAGCATTGAAAAATTGAGATTCTTTGTATTGCTTTAGTGAACCAAGCAAGTGGTATTATAGGGAAATTCAGTATTTTCTGCTCCTGATACTCTTCTGTCTAATCTTTCCTGTCAACATGTCAACAGCTTGTCTTCATGAAAACATGACTTTTGAGATGTGGTTATGCTGACATGGTCTTCAATAATTTGCCAAGTGTAGGTTTGTCTTATTAGACAAGCTACTTGGCAAAAAAAAATTCTGTGAGCACATAATCTGCCCATGCTGAAAAGCAAATAAAATGGCTGTCTCTGCATTAAAAAGAGAATATAAGGAGACTTTGACATAGATTACTTTTAGAAGCATCTGGTTCCATTTACTTTTTTATCTTTAAATGCAAAAATCTATATTACTATGACTTCTAATGGCATGAATAAAATATAAGCACTTGATCCAAGTTAATTTATAATAAAATATAAGTATATATGCATTATTGGCTATGTGTATCTTTAGAATAAAAATATTTGTTTATTTTTTATGACATGCATATGTTGATTCAAACTACACAATCTTACCAAGCGGTCAACAGTAGTCTGTGGTGTTTTTCGTTTATACATTTTCTTATTATGATTTTGCATCAATTTTTGGTATTTCCTTGCACAAACTTTGATTTAATCCTACATTATGATTAAAGTTCTAAAGAAAAACTAGCCTATATTGGATACTAAAATATTAGTGCTGTATTAATACTTTCCAGAAAATATGATATGAAGAATGTTTCCAGAGAGGTTTAGCCATGAAATTAGAATGACTACTCTTCAGGAATTATAAAGTGGTTCTAATTGTATGTAGGATTTTAATAAGCTGAATTTTTAACTGGAATAAAATATTTTAGAGTAACAAGATATGTTTTTTGGTTTTTTTTTTCGTTTTTTTTTTTTTGGTTTTTGGGCCACACCTGGTAATGCTCAGTGGTTACTCCTGGCTATGCGCTCAGAAGTCACTCCTGGCTTGGGGGACCATATGGGACACCGGGGGATCGAACCGCGGTCCATCCAAGGCTAGCGCAGGCAAGGCAGGCACTTTACCTCTAGCGCCACCACCCGGCCCTGACAAGATATGTTTAATAAGAGTGGTTAGAGAGGGCAGCCTTGTCTTGTACCATATCTTAGATGAAAGGCTTTTAGTTTATCTTCATGAGGATATTTGTCATTGGCTTGTGGTAGATGGCCTTGACTATTTTGAGAAAAGATTCTTCCATTCCCATCTTGAGAGTATTTTTTTTTTATCAAGAATGGGTTTGGACATTATCAAATGTCTTCTCTGCATCTATTGATATGATTATGTGGTTTTCTTTTTCTTTTTGTTTTTGTGGTGTATTAGGTTGATTGATTTACAAGTTTTAATCCATCCTTGCCTTCCTGGAATGAATTCTACTTGGTTGTAGTGTATGACCTTCTTGATGAGGCATTGGATTCTATTTTCCAGAATTTTGTTGAGAATCTTTGCATCTGTGTTTATTAGGGATATTGGTGTGTAATTTTTTTGCAGCATCTCTGTCTGATTTTGGTATCAAGGTGACTTTAGCTTCATAAAAACTATTTGAGAGTACTTATGATTCTTCAATTTCATGAAAGAGCCTGAAGAGGATTGGTAGAAGTTCTTCCTGAAAGGTTTGAAAAAATTAATTGATGAATCCATTTGGCCTGGGCTTTTGTTTTTAGGGATACTCTTGATGACCATTTTAATTTACTCTGTAGTAATGGATCTGTTCGGATCATCCTGGTTGCCATGGCAGTTAGGCAAGAAAAAGATATCAAGGGCATCCAGATAGGAAAGGAAGAAGTCAAGCTCTCACTGTAGATGACATGATACTATATTTGAAAATCCTAAGGACTCTACCAAAAAGCTTCTAGAAACAATAGATTCATATAGCAAAGTGGTAGGATACAAAATTAACACAAACTTTGATTTGTGTTAATGGCCTTCTTATACACCAATAAAGATAGAGAAGAACTGGACATTTAAAAAACAATCCCATTAACATTAGTGCTCCCCAATATCAAATATCTTGGAGCCAACTTAACTAAAGATGTGAAGTACTTATACAAAGAAAACTATAAAACCCTGCTTCAAGAAATAAAAGAGGACACACACATACCCTGCTCATGGATTGGCAGGATTAACATAATTAAAATGGCAATACTCCCCAAGGCTGTACAGATTTAATGCAATCCCTCTAAAGATACCCATTACATTCTTTAAAGAACTGGATCAAACTCCTGAAATTCATCTGGAACAATAAACACCCATGAATAGCTAGAGCAATCCTTGGGAAAAGGAATATGGGAGGCATCACTTTCCCCAACATTAAACTGTATTACAAATGTATAATCATTAAAACAGCATGATATTGGAAGACAGACCCTCAGATCAATGAATGGAATAAACTACTAGAGTATTCAGAGAATGCTCCCCAGATATACAATCAATTAATCTTTAATAAAAGGGCAAGAAATGCAAAATGGAGCAAAGAAAGCCTCTTTAACAAGTGGTGTTGGGACAACTGGTCAGCCACTTGCAAAAGAACTAATTCAAATCTCCATCTAACACCCTGCCCAAAGGTCAAATACAAATGGATTAAAGACCTAGATATCAGACCTGAAATCATAAAGTATATAGAACAACATGTAGGTAGAGTAACAAGATAAAGATAACTGCCTCAGTAGAATTTTACATCTAATTTTCTGAAGTCAACTTTAGCATTATTTTAGTATTACTATTAATAAATAGGAAAAATAGATATGGCTCAATAAAAATATCAAAAAATAATGAATTTATAGATAATAGACTGCAGATAAATATGACAAGATAAGGTTTTACACTCACTATGTCATCACAAAATAAAAGATTTATAGCATTAATGTGAAAGAAAATATGCATAAATCAGCACTCTTGGGTCCAGGAAAATTGTAGGAATTATAGATGAGCTAAATGAAATCACTTTGACTGTAAAGTTGCCCAATTATTACATTAAGATCCAACAGACCATAACTAAAAGTTATGGACTTTGTAACCACAAGCGAAAGAATAAATAATTAGATACCTTACCCAAAAACCCACCAAAACAGTTTTAGGATAAAGACTTAATAAGCCACTTTTTATAGCTTTGACATACAGATTGTATCTGACCTTAAAGATAATTATTTCCTAAAATGTACAAAATTCACTCCCCTCCCTACCTAAGAATGATAGATTGCTAGATAACCACTCCTTTTTTTCTTTTATTTAAACACTGAGATTAGAAAGTTGTTCATGATTGAATTTTAGTCTTACAATGTACACCACCTTTTATGCATGCATGTTTTCCACCACCAATGTCCCTGCATTATTGTAATGAATGTGTGCTGTACCTGTCACTTTATATCTGTCTAGCACCAAATTATTGTCCTGAGTGATCAGTTCCAACTATCAATGTCACACTGGTCCCTTCTCTGCCCTAACTGCACTACTTCACTATTTGTGGCAAGATTGACTGGTACTCCTGGGCTTTCTCTATATTGTCTCTGGATATTATTGACACACTATATTTTTTATTCTACCCCATAAATGAGTGAGAATATTGCATATCCTCCCAGCACTTGGGACTGAGTCCCTCTGACTCATTTCACTCAGCATAATAACCTGCTTTTCCATCCATGGAAAGGCAAATTTTTATGACTTTATTTTTTCTAATACTTGCATGGTATTCCATTGTGTAGATGTACCATAGTTTATTTATCCACTCATCTGTGGTTGCTCAACTGGGTTTGTTTCCAGATTCTGGCTATTGCAAATAGTGTTGAGGATATTTTCACTTGTGTTCATCAAGGATAGTAGTCTGAAACTCTCTTTTTTTGTGTGTCTCTGCTTGCTTTTGGTATCAGTGTAATGTTAGCTTCATAAAAACTATTTGGAAATGTCTCTAGTTTTTTCAATTTCCTGAAAGAGCTGAAAAACTTGACAGAAAGCCATCTTTAAATGTTTTAAAGAATGAACCTGCAAATCTATTGGGACCACCCTTTAGTTTTTGAGAAGTGTTTTGATCACCATTTTCAATTCCTCAACTCTGGTCAGTCAGGTATTCCAGATCATCTTTGTTAAACCTTTGGGAGGTGTAGGAGTTCGAAAATACTTCCAATTTTCTCTTTTTTTTAGTGGCATAAAGATTCTCAAAGTAATTTTTGGTTACTCTTTAAATGTTTGTACAATCTGTAGTAGCACCCCCTTTTTATTTCTATTTCTATTTTTGTTTATGTTCTTTCTCTCCCTTTATTATTGGTTCTTGCTTGCTAATGACTTATTAATCTTGTTAATTTGTTAAAGAATCAAATTTTGCTTTTATTCAGTTTTTTTGGGTTTCAAGTTCATTACTTTCTGCTCTAAATTTTATTTTTTCTTCCATCTATGTACTTTTTGTTCCTTTTGTATGTGTATACATACATCCTCTTCCATTTCTTCCTTCAAATGAGTTATCCTTGTTAAATTTGAGCCTGTTCATTTATCAAAAGGTGACAGAGTAGTTTTGAAGTCTCCTTTAACTATGTGTTGCTATTGATATCTTTCTTCAGGTCTATTAGCTGTGGTTTTATGTGTTTTGTTGGACCCTTATTAGCTGCATATATGCATATGAGTGTAATTTCTTCCTAATGTTTATATCCCTTGATTATTAAGAAATGACCCTCTGTCTCTAATAACCTTTTTTTTTTTTTTTTTTTTTTGTGGTTTTTGGGTCACACCCGGCAGTGCTCAGGGGTTACTCCTGGCTCCATGCTCAGAAATTGCTCCTGGCAGGCACGGGGGACCATATGGGACGCTGGGATTCGAACCGATGACCTCTTGCATGAAAGGCAAACACCTTACCTCCATGCTATCTCTCCAGCCCCTCTAATAACCTTCTTAAGGCTAATATCTATGCCTTTTGATATTACTATGGCGACTCCAACCTTTTAAAGAAAGTTTTGTGGTTGAAGTGTTGCCCTTAACCTTAGACTTTGAGTCTGTGTTTGTTCTGAATATTCAAATGTGTTTCTTACAGGCAGCCAAACATTGGGCTAAATCAGTGGTCCTCAAACTTTTTAAATAGGGGGCCAGTTCACTGTTCCTCAGACTGTTGGAGGGCAGAACTATAATTAAAACAAAAATTATGAACAAATTCCTATGCAGACTGCATATATCTTATTTTGAAGTGAAAAACAAAATGATAACAAATACAATATGTGGAACATGGCCCATAGTTTGAGGACCACTGGGTTAAATTTTCGGCTCTATTTTTATGTTCTGTGTCTCTTAACTGGTACATTAAGATCATTGACATAGAGAGAGATTATTGTCATGAGATTTTTCTGCCATTTTTGTAGAATTGGTGTATTTATGAGGCCTATTGACCTTAAATTAGATCCTTCAGATCTTCTTTCAAGGTTGGCTTTAGTCTATAGTTCAGAACTGTTGTTTATCCTTGAACAGTGTATACTTTTTACAAACCTGAGTGGAAGTCAGGCTTGGTGAAGTATTCTTGGTGAGGTGTTCATTTTTTTGAGTTTTTCTCTATATAACACCACTATCTAGAGGGTTGATTGTGATAAATCTGCTATAAATCTTATAACTCCTCTTTTGTATGTAATTTCATTTTTTGATCTTGCTGCTTTTAGTGTTCTATCCCTATCTGTGACTACCATCATTGTAAATAGGATGTGCCTAAAGTTACTTTATTTTGGGTCTCTTTTAGCTCTTTCTTTTGGGACATCTATAATATGGCACATACAGCATTCAATACAGGGTACATCTTAGCAATGATGTTTTTGATTGTTGTTTTTCTTTGGGGTTTTCTTTCTGCCTCTCTGAAACACCAATGATTCTTTTGTTATTCCTGTTGAATTTATCCCAATGGTCTAGTGCTATCTGTTCTCTTATTTTGAGGATGGTTTCTATCTTCTGGTCATTTTTTAAAGGCTCTTTCCCAATTTCTTCTGCTGTATCCAGTTCATCTTCCAGCACACTGATGCTGTCCTCAGCAGCTATTACTCTGCTGGAGAAACTTTCCAGTGTGTTTTTAATTTCACCTATAAGTTTTTCAGACCTGTTATTTCAGTTTGTAGTTTTTTCATTTTTTTCCTAAATATTCTAAGAGAAGTAATTGGTTAAGTAAATGCTAATATTCAGTAAATAATATTTATTTTACAGTGAAAATTATACAAAAAACAATGTGAGAAAATATTTAAAATATAACATTTGATGAAAAAGTCATTTATAAGTGGTTATTATAAAGTTGTTTTACATAAATTGAACAAAACATTCTAAGAACATGTACATCAAAATGCTAATAGATCTCAGAAAATTAATTTATATTTTCTCTAAAATTTGTGACCTACAATTTTTAATCTGTCTTCATAAAATACATCTAATTTTAATTATATGAGTTATTAAATTATAATAGAGTTATTAAACATTTCAAATAGAGAAACCAGCTAGAGTGTGATAGGATCAATGTTATTCATAGTTTGACATACTCTTAATAGTTCTAGAAGTTATCCTTTTGAATTAAAATGTTAAATGTATGATACTATGAATTAAGATACTGGAGTGGCAAAGTATTGGTCCTTTCAATTAGGTATGAAAAAAACTTTTATGTAGCTACAAGTTTCTTTTATTAATTAGAAATAGACTGTAATTATAATCAGCACATATAACAACCAACCTTGGGAATAAAATATTGGATTGAGATATAAAGTAGGAATGATATTTAATTAGAATTAATGGTCATTAGTATTTTGGATGTTGGAATTATATTTTGGCTATATCAATTACATTAAATTAATTTAACTCTTTATATTTTGTTTATTGTAACAACTAGGATATTTTATTTTTAAAATAATATATTTACTTAAGAACCATGATTACAAACATGTTTGTAATTGAGTTTCAGTCATAAAATGAACACCTTTCTTCACCAGTGCAACATGCCCATCAGGAATGTTCCTTATCTCCTACCTCCCTCACCTCCTGCTTGTATTCAAGACAGACATTCTACTTCTTTCTCATAAGCATCGTCATGATAGTTGTTAGTGTAGTTATTTCTTTAACTGCACTCACCACTTTTTGTGCTAAGTTTCATGTCGTGATCTGGTCCTTCCAGCCCACATGTCTATTGTCTCTGGGTATTATTACAATAATGTCTTTTATTTTTCTTAAATCCCATAGATGAGTAAGACTATTCTTTGTCTATCTATCTCCCTCTGAATTATTTCACTCAGAATAACAGTTTCTTTTGACATTCATCGGTTGAAGGTCAACTGGATTGTTTCCAGATTCTGGCCATTGTAAACAGCACTGCAATGAACATAGGCACGCAGAGGGCATTTTTGTACTGTGTTTTTGTGTTCTTATGGTATATCCCTAGGAGTGGTATAGCTGGATCATATGGGAGCTCAATTTCCAGTTTTTTTTTTTTTTTAGGAATCTCCATACTGTTTTCCATAAAGGCTGGACTAGATGGCATTCCCACCAGCAGTGAATGAGAATTCCTTTCTCTCCACATCCCTTCCAGCACTGATTGCTCTTATAATTTGTAATATGTGCCCATCTCTGTAGCATAAGATGGAACCATATTGTTGTTTTGATTTGTTTTTCCCTAATGATTAGTAATATGGAACATTTTTCATGTCTCTTTTTGCCATTTGTATTTCTTCTTTGAAGAAGTGTCTGTTTATTATTTCTCCCACTTTTAGGGGGTTAGATTTTTTTCTTGTTAATTTCTGTCAGTAGTTTTATATCTTAGATATTAGCCCTTTATCTACTGGGAATTGGGTGAATAGTTTCTCCCATTCAGTTTGTGGCCTTTGCATCCTTGTCATTATTTTGTTTGAAGTGGAGAAGCTTCTAAGTTTAAGGTAGTCCCATTTCTTTATCTTTGATTCTACTGCTTGAAAGATGGCTTTAGCTTCAATCATGGAGTGTTCTGCCTAAATTTTCCTTTATTCAAGTTATCATATTTTCAGGTTTGATATCAGGGTCTTCAATCCATTTTTTAAAGTTGCTTTATTTAATATATTTATTTATTTTTGGGTTTTGGACCACATATGACTGTGCTCAGGGGTTAGTCCTGGCTCTGTGCTCAGAAATAGCTCCTGGCAGGCTTCAGGGTGCCATATGGAATTCTAGGAATGAAACTCAGGTCTGTCCCGGTGGGCCATGTGCAAGGCAAATTCCTTACTGCTGTATTATCACTCTGGCCCTTTAATGTATTTTTATTTGACTATTGTGCATGATTTTAAGAAGTTTGTGTTTATTTATTTATTTTTTGCATGTATATGACCAGTTTCACAGAACCCTTTGCTGAAGAAGTATTCCTTGATCCACTTTGTATTTCTTGCTCCTTTATCAAAAATTAAGTGTTAGTAAACCTGTGGGTCCATCTCTAGATATTCAAGTCCCCTGAGTAGAGACAACTCCTTAAGGCAATATTCATGTTTAACCTCATGTAGATGTTCCCTACCTTTCCTACCTTATTACCAAGTTTAGCACTCACTTTGCTCCAGCCACACTGACTACCTAGAAGCTTGCAAAACATCGTAGGCATTGACCTACCTCAGGATCTTACATATATACTCTGGGACACTCATATTATTCAGCTCCTTGGAGAAAATGCCACCCTAATGTCATTTTACCAGTACCAGTATTTTTTACTCCTGAATATCTAGTACATCCTTTCCTCTGTACCCTCATCCTCTAATGCACATACTTCCATCCATCCTTTCAAGAGCTGCTTCTGCTAAGTAAAAATAATGCTGTGCTGGGCAGAAGAGGAGTATAGGACATAGGCAATTTTTGTTGCACATGTCTGAAATAGGTTAAAAATCACAGCACCCATTAGTAGGTTGCCTGAGCTCCACCAGGACTGGGCCCTTAATCAGATTCAGGAATAATTCTCAAGCATCCCAATGTGTGGCCCCAAAACAAATTAAAAAATGCCAGAATATGTGAATGAAAATCAAACTTTAATATTTCAAAGTTTCAAGATTAAGACAGTTTAAAAGAATTTAACAGAATTTTTTATTATTAACTTCCTTCTTACCCCCAATACAGACTTCAGTTTTAATTCAGTTTGGCAAGTGGGATATTGTCAAGAGGAGAAATGTATATATTTGAGTCAATATGTAAAAAGAGATAAAGCATTTATCTTTTGAGGGGCACCTGGTAATTTTAACATCCTTGCTGAATAAGAATAAAAATTTATTTAGATTTTGAGATCTGTACTGATCTCAGCACCCTAGGTCTGAGAAAATACAAATCAAGAGACAAAATTCATTGTAAGGTACATTGTTAGAGAGATACTGCTAAGCTCTAAATTGTTAACCATTAGCTATATCACATTAGTAGTCTCAGTAGGGGGGTCAAAATGCTAGATGAGTTGGGCAAATAAAAAAGGGTTTTCTAGTCTAAACCCTTGTTTTTAATCTTCTTTATAAAATTTCTGTTTTATAGAGGAATAAATTTTATTCTGATCAAATTTTATTCTTTACTTTTTAGCATTCCCTGCTGGTTTTATTTTCCATTATAGCACTTTTATATTCTAAAATTCTTTGACTTTTCATACCTTGTTTTATTTTTTAGGGCATTTTACTTGTCCCCAGGAAGTCTATCAGGGATTTTGAGCAGTGCAGAGCACTCCCTCTAGGAGTATAGGGAGGTCTTTAAGACAGATTACAACAGCACAGCATTTGGAATTTTCTTATAGGTATTGGGAAGACACATTAGGCTCCAGGCCTAAAGTCAACTCTGCTGGGACAGGGTGATCCTATAAAATGTGATATATTGACATATTGACAAAAAAAAAAAAAAAAAAAAACCTCAAAGCAAGCAAGCAAGCAAGCAAACAAACAAAAAAACAAGATCTCTGGGTTACATACTGTGCAGTCTTCAGGACAAATTTCTTCTGCATTGGTCTATTGGTGAGTCCAGAGAAAATTTTTTTTTAATTTATTTTGGGCCATACCTGGCAGTGCTCAGGGGTTAATCCTGGCTCTATGTTCAGAAGTCATTTCTCCTGGCATGCATAGGAACCAGAGGATATATATGGGATGGGACCTGGTTTGGCTTGCAAGGCAAATGCCCCACCACCAGCTGTGCTCTTTTTTTTTCCCTCTGGACCACACTTGCTCAGAACATACTTCTGGCTCTGAACTCAGGGATTTTCCTGAAGTAGTGAAAGAGGAAGATCAAACTAGGGTCTGGGTGATGGTGAAGCAATCCATTCCCAGGCACAGTTTCTGCAGGAAGTAACCATGATCTTATCTGAATAGCACAAAGGCTGAGGGGTTCTCTACACTGTTGGCTACAGGAGGTGTAGAGTGAGGATACAGCTAGCAATCGGAAACTTGAACCCAAAGAAATACATTGCATCACCTTCAGCTTCTTATTAGATAATCTCATGACTGTGGGATCTCTATTAGAAATCTCTATATACTGCCTAAATATTGTCATTGGGGTGTGTACCTAGCAGTTATCAGCACAGATAAAATATCTGCAAAATGACTCTT